>NC_083459.1:4977168-5277361 GCF_023558535.2 Drosophila nasuta | reverse complement strand
GATGCTGTTGATGGTGCTGCCCAAGGTCTTAAGCTGCAAATCATCGTCGGTCTGTTTGAGCAGCTCGCGACCCTTTTTCGTCGACGGTTTGTTGCGCAGTATCTTAAAGATATGCGAACTCGATGTGGTTGTTGCCGTTGTTGTTGTTGTTGTCGTTGTAGTTGGACCTGCACTCACAGCTGTGGTTGCTGTCGTTGTTGTGGCCGGCGATGTGGCTGTCGTTGGCTCCGTGGAACTCGGAGCTTCGGCCAGCTCCGAAATGTCCACATCGATGGTGTCGTTGTCTTCGGGACTCAACGGTTTGTAGCTGAGTTCACCGGAATTCGCATCGCCATTGCTGAGCACATGTTGCTCCTCGCTGCTTAGATCTCCCTTCTTGATCACCTCGTGTTCGAGATCCTCGAGATCGCCGAGATTGAAATCAAAGGTGACCGGATGCAGTTCGTATTCCTTGAGCGGATGCGTTTTAATGTAATCAATGCTCGGCAGCACTTTCTCCAGCGGCAAATACGGTTTCTTCTTCACCGGCTTCAGGGGCAGCACCTCATGTGTGTTCAGCGTCAAGGGAGGTTCATCTTCTTCTTCTTCTTGCAACTCCTCGACATTGACCTCATGCAATATGGTTATGTTGCTGCGACTTGAGGCAAAGTCACTTGGAGCGAAGTGCGCCGTCGATGCCAAGGCTTTAATCTGGCCAGTTGTCCCATTCGAAGTTTGATTCACCCTTGTGGCTTGACTTTCAGTGGTAATCAGAAGCAGGAACAGCACTCCCCATAGTCCAATAACAAGTGTGTTTGCCTTCAAGCTGAGCTTTGACCTTGACATAGTGTCAATCTCTGCTGCTTCTCTGCTTCCCTCCTCCTTTTCTCCTCACTTGTTCACTTGGCTTTACTCAATTCTCTCTCTCTCTCACACTCTCGCTCTCTCTCTCTCTCGGTTTTGTTTTCAGTCTAATTCTCTAGTCGCTTGACAGCATTTTTCTTTGAGTATTTGTTTTATGTGGTGTCTTCTGGAGATTTGCAGTTCACTCTTCGCACTATCATCGTTCTTGGCTTTGGCTGTTTAATTTATGGATTTCACAATGCGCATCTAAAGAGATTTATTAATTTATTAAAAGAATGCTTTACTCTTTACGTTTTAAAGGACTTATTTCAAGCAACAAAAAACTGTTGAAAACAATGATCATTTTTTAATGAATTATTCAAATATCACAGACATTTTCATATTAGCTGGCAAATTAGAAATAGAATATAGAAATTTAGTCACAAAAGTTACGTTTTTAGTTTTGAAATAAGTCTTTGCAGGAATTTTTAATATCTTTGCGAACTCAGATCTAACAAAAAACTTTATTGATTAGGAAATTATTTTATGATGCTTTATTTGTTATGCTTTATTCAATAATTTGAATGTTTTTTCGATTATTTATGAAGTAAATTTCAATGCAAATCAAGCTCTGATACTTTAAAAGGATCAAAGATGGTTGCAGATGGATCAGAGAAAAGTTTAGGAGGAAGGAGGTGGCAAGGAAGAGGCAGAGGTGGTGAAGAGGAAGAGGCGTTTCGGAGGAAAAGGCGTTGATGGAGGGGTGTGTTCAATTGATGGCAAAACATCAATATTTAGCAGTTGTTTATGTTCCGATTTGTCATTTATGGTCTTAATTATTTCTAGGCAGCCGCAGGTTGCACGGATTGTGCCACAACTGTTGCTGCCACTGATGTTGCTGCCACGGTTGCTGTTGCTGCTGCTGTGAAAGCAACTAACCAGAGGAAAATTACAAAATTTCCTGGTTAAACTTGTTAGACTTGTTGTGACCACCACCGACGTTGCCACCGTTAGCTTTGGCTCTAAACTGAAGCCGAGGCTGAGGCTGAGGCCGCTGCTTGGAAAATGCAGCGTCGGGCTTCGAGGTTGCCTTTTTGTTTGCTTACATAACTTCCGCATCTCTCGCCATCAATTCGCATTGGTGTGTGATGATCTTCGGCTCGAGTACTCGCCATCGCCATCGCCATATGCCATTTTCACATTATTATGCAATTTCAATAATAAGTGATCTAAATTGATTTGTTAACTCGCCCCGCACCGAATCGCATTGATAATATCTGAGATTAGTCTATGATTAGTCTATAAAATAATCAAAACGAAACGTATTTCAAGGTCTTCTTTAATTCCTTTTCGAGCTTTTATGATCCTTAGAGATTATTTACTCTGACAGCAGACAGATAAATAAAATTGATTATTCTTCTTATTTAAGAATTTCATTAAAAGTCTTAATCGAAATTTGTCGAAAACCCGAAGGAATTTAGCTCATATTGAGCCAAAATGTAAATTGATTAATTAAAATAATTAAATAAATTGCCAAGCCTCAATAGACTAAATGTCTTTCGATTTTATGCAGCAATTGAAATCGAAAGTGAAAAGCTTTGGCAAATGCGAGTACTTGTAATTCACATTAATGAATCTAGTTGTAAACAAAAACCAGTCCGAAATGCATAAATTATTTGCTTGATTTCGATTTCAATGAACTTGCTACTGACATTGATTGGTGATAATGCTCCAGTTACTTATCCAGTATTTAATATCTCAAGCGAATGGCAGCTAATCTTAATACAGCTTTCCATTTCCATTTTGAAGTGTAGCAGAAAAATATAAAAGAAGTTGAAATTCCTTTCTCTTGAACTTTTTAGGATTTCTATTAAAGATAAGCATAAGGTAGTATATACTTTACTATACAAAATTGTTATAGTATTAGGAAAATGGAAATTCCTCTATTTTGAAATCTTAAATCTTGCATTCAATTTGAAATTCAGTTTTCTAGAAGTTATTTAAGACTTTTATTAAAGATAAGCAAAATCATAAAGTTACATACTATATACATTGTGGAAATTCGTTTCTCTTGAAGTTTTAAGAGCCTTTATTACAGATAAGTTATAGCTGTATACTTGATTGTATTATTTTTGAAATTCTTTTCTCTCGAAGTTTTGAGAGTCTTTCTTTAAGTAAAGTACTATGTACTTTAGTATATTCAATTTTAAATTTATTTTACTACAATTTTTTTGAAGAGTTTACTTTATTGTTCTAAATTGTTATAGTATTAAAGAAATTGAAATTCCTTTCTCTCGAAGTTTTAAAACATCAATCAATATATTTTTGAATTGCATTTGAAATTCCTTTTCCTAGAAGTTTTTAAAGATTTTGTATAAGTTAAACTGTAGAATAAAGTGCTTTATACATTATTCTAAGAGTTCATTATATGCTTATTCTTATGGTTTATTACAGAGTTGAAACAAAGTTTGGTTTGCTCTCATGGTTTTCTAGAACTTTGCAGAACGCTGAGCAGTGTTGGTAAACGGTAAACAGAATGACAAAATTAAACGGTTGTTGACTACTTCACTCACGATTGCATTCATTTGGGTCGTGGACAACGCACTCAAGTCTTTGTCTGTCTGTGTGTGTGTGTGTGTTTGTTGTATTTGTGGGCGTGGATTAGCAAGCAACAAAGTGGTGCAACTTATTTGCGATTCAATTGTTTAGCAATCGTAATGGCAACAACAGCAAACAGCAAACAGCAAACAGCAGCAGCAGCAGCAGCCACATGAGCAACTAGCCCACGCAATGGAATGAGGAGCTTAAGCTTTGGTTGCTTTGTCTGCTGGGTGGTAATTGGAGAGGTAAACAGTAACAACAACGATATTAACAATAGAAACAACAAGAAAAAAAAGAGTAAGGCACAACACTGTTTTAACTGGACACACGGCGGCGACTTGAATTTGGCTTGACTTCGACTTCGATTTCGATTTCGACTTCGACTTCGAGTTGTCTTGCGTCTTGTCTTGTCTTGACGACGATGCTCAACCGAAGCGATGAAAGTAAAAACCGCGACTGATCAGGCGCCGCCAAAGCCAGCAGCGCTTGAAGCCAATGGACGAGGCCCCAAATCGGAGCCGAGCTTGATCGCGAGCCGAACCGCACAGCTCAGAGCTGGCTGGAGTCACACAATCAGAGACAGAGTCAAAGACAGAGCCAGAGACAGAGTTGGAATCGGAGTCGGAGTCAGAGTCGAAGTCAGAGTCAGAGACAGAGCAGAGCAAACACAGGCAGCGCTGCAGACCTACAACTGACAGCGAGGCAGACGCTAGAGATGAGCGCGTGATCATCTTAATCCCAATGTAATTAACTTCATTTATGGCCAGCAATAAAATTTGTTCTACTTTTTATACCCGCTCCCCTTAGGGTAGAAGGGTATTATAACTTTTTTTAACAGGTAGAAGGAGGCATCTCCGACCCTATAAAGTATATATATTCTTGATCAGCGTCAACAGCCGAAACGATCTAGCCATGTCCGTCTGTCTGTCTGTCCGTCTGTCCGTCTGTCCGTCCGTCCGTCCGTATGAACACCTAGACCTCAGAGACTATAAGAGATAGAGCTATAATTTTTTTTCGACAGCATTTGTTATGTTTGCACGCAGATCAAGTTTGTTTCAAATTTTTGCCACGCCCCTTCCGCCCCCGCAAATCAAAAAAATCGAAAAGCAAGCGTTATTTTAAAGCTAGAGCGAATTTTTGGTATATACAATAACAACTATAGTAGTTGTGATTCCTAAAAATTTGATTGCGATCAGATAAAAATTGTGGAAGGTATTAACATAAATAAATACCTTTGTATGGACAAAAAGGCCTTCTCACTGGGGGTCTGAGTTGCTTTATCCGACAATCTGGTATATTCTGCCGTCTATGGTATATTTTGAATGCGGTACCATATCGATATGCCAAATATACCATTTGGTATATTTGTAGTATTTTTTTTAGTATTTTCGGTATATTTTAATATTTTGCAATATTTTGATTTTATTCAAAATGGGTAGCGGGTATCTCACAGTCGAGCACACTCGACTGTAACTTTCTTACTTGTTTGTTTTGAATTGTCTCGCATTTCTCTTGAGGATTATTTCTTTATAGGGTCTCCTACTTCTATCTACCTTTCAATTTCATTTTTTTCTCTATACTGCATTTAGAAGGTTTTGTCAAACAATGAAAAAAGTGTTATCGTTAAGAATCTTCGTGCCAAAATACACTTCGAAAGGATAAAAGATTTCTCAGATTCTCAGTAAGATATTAGAAATTGACTTTTTTGATATTAAATTTGTTAATTTAGCTACTCATAATTTAAGTCTTATTTCGGTAATATAAATATTTGCATATTCGTTCGTGTCACGCGAGTCACGCGCTCAACGCTGACAGAGCGTAACGGATCGAGTCAGAGACACAAAATGCAGTTGCAAGTGCAAGAGCCGCCTTTGTATAACTAAGTGTGTGTGTGTGTGTGAGTGTGTGTGGTTAGATATAAGTGTGTGTGTGTGTGTGGAAAAGCGCAATAAAGCAAACAAGCAGAAATCATAAAGTGCACTACAAAAACCTGGCGAATGCGCTGAGGCTAAATCCGAGTCCCAAAAATGAAATCGTATGAATGTCTGCAGTTTCCTTTTCTTTTATGATCCGCATGAGAGCTGAGAGTTGGGAGTTGGGAGCTGGGCGAAGCAGGTGGCTGGGAGGCTGCGGGGTGGGTTATAAAACGTGATAGACACGCTGCAGACACCAAAAGAAACAAAAAGATACAAGCCACAAAAAAGCAGAAAAGAAAAAACGTATCCGAGTGGACTGACCAGATGCCAGGTGAAACGACGGGCCAGTCCCAACAACAACAACAACAACAACAAGAGCAACAACAACAGCAACAATATGAGCAACTACAACAACAGCAACAACAACAACTTCGGCAAATCTGCAATTTTACGACAACTACAAAAAGAGCAACAAAATGTCGCAATCTACCAAAAATGGTAACAAAAAAACACACACACACATACACACACAGTTCAGTGGCAGGCAAAACACGACTCACGAAACGGAGGTGCCACGCCTTCTCCTTACGCCTTCCAAATCGCAGATTCGAGCAGCCAATGAAAGCGAATGATTTGCAAATGTGTGTTGCGAATATGCTGCGAACAACATAAATGTGTGTGTGTGTGTGTGTGTGCGTGTTGCACAAATGCCTTGGCATGTCGAATATTAGTTAGTATCTGAACTATGACTAAAAATTGTGTACTAATTTGATTTTGTTTTCTTTCTGCTTTTTAGCAGAAGATATTGCTGACAAGCGAAACAAACTCATGCTGCATGTCTTTGCCTAAGTTGGTGCAACGAATGCGCATTATTTGGTGTGGCATGCCGCATGGTCAAACATTCGATCTGGTCACTAATTGCCTTGACTCCACTCCCCTTTCCCAAAAAACAAAAGGCCAACACGCAAATGTTGCATGCCTCATCACCCTGAGAGCCAGCAGAGATTGACCCCAGTTGCAAGTCGTAGGCAGCAGTTGATGCTGAGTTGGCCAAAAAGATAATATTGAAAGAAAGCGTTTTGTTTGGGCCCAGCTAACACGCGTGCCACGAGCCGAGCTCTGCAACTGGAGTTGTTCAGCTCGCTTTTTTGTTGTTTGTGGCAAGCTACCGTTGCAATGACTTGGCACATTGCGGGCAAGCGAAACTTGCTACGTAGCCTAGCTTAGCTTAGCCTGGCCTGTTGGTGATAGTCGTTCATCGTCATTAAGTGAGTGTGCCAGCACCTGCGTGTGTGTGTGTGTGTGTGCGAAAGTGTGTGCGAGAGAGTGTGTGTGTGTGTGGCGTGTGTTGGCTAACCAACAATGATGCAATTTGGCAGACACTCGTCGCGATTACGATACTAGCCAGGCAGCCAGCCAGTTAGTCAGTTAGTGAGTTAGCCAGGGGAACAATCAAACACCAACTCAACTGCAAAACTGTAAACATTTTCTTGGGGGAAAACTCTTGCCCCAATGCTTTTACCACACAGCACACAGCACAGCTGCTGCAATTGCAACTGCAACTGCAACTGCAACGTGTGCTTGCCTCGCCTGACTGGGCGGCAGTGTCATCAAACAAAAATCATGTCAACATGACTCGTCACTATGTTGTTGGTAATAGTTTTCGTAGCGCATTTTCATCAGATGTGGGCATGCAAAGTGGCATTTGAAAAATATTGTAGACTTGCTAGAATGAAAGCGCATTCAATACTTTCAGGCAACGCTTGCTAATTGCTAAAAATGTAGCAAAAAGCGATCAAACTGTTATCAAAAAGAAACTTCATTTCAAAATACAATTCGAAGGAATGAGAGCTTTCTCAGCTGATTTCTGATTTGTTTAAGTTGCCCTATCTTTATTATCATTTCGTTATTATTTTTAATAAAAAAGAATACAAATAAATAAATAAATTATTATTGTATACAAAACCCCAAGAAAAGTTCAGTTCATTGCCGAATCTTTGTTCCAATGGGGCGGCTACGTAATTTCTATAAGTCCAAGTGAAGAGAACTCTTATGACAGGAAATGGAGAATAACTATTTTTGTTTTTCATACACAAAAATAATAAATAAATAAATAAATTGTCAAGATTTATAAAATGTGCCTAAATGTGAGATTACAACTATTTAAGACAACACACTTAAGTTTGTTTTTTTTTGATTTGATTTGTATATTAAGTAATTGTGCCAGTACAGCAATAAAGTACCATAACAACACATTTGGGAAAAACTTATTCGGATCAAAACTGATACTCATATCATAAGGATGTATGTATTGAATAAGTAAATCTAAATTGAATAAGGACAACAAAATTTCAATTAACCAATAACTTCATTCTTTTTGAAATAGAGTGGCAATGCAATCAAATGGCTTTTGAGTTAAAATGGAACATGAACTTAATTAGGTTATGCTGCCACACAATAAACTAACTAAATAGTTAAAACAAAAACGGGAATGGATAGAAACATAAAAACAGATTAAATAATTTGCATTCGAAAAATGGTAAGTTAGGTAAGTATTTAGTTTCAATTTAATTTAATTTTAATTCAGACACAAATCTTGGTTCACCATCTGAGCAAAAGACATTAAAATAAGGTATATTGGCATGTCAATGGATATTGGAGCTTTATCTTGGATATTCTTAGATATCAATCTAACAATGGCAACCGAAATATCTATTATTAATTGTGATTTTAAAAAACCACGACTAAATTATGGCTAATTCGCTTCGTTTTTAATAGTTACTTATCTTTTTTAATAGTTGTTGTTGTTATTTTTGTCGTTGGCCACAAGCCGCGAATGATTGAAAATGGCCAATCCAGTAGATGAAATACCAGGCGAACATAAATCAGCAGCAAGCTGATTTACAGAAATACAATTAAAGTTTTTAATTTTTATGGTGCATACTTTTACAGTCAGCTAAATAAATACTGCACTTTTAATATATTGCATACTTTTAGGATGAACTAATAAAACCACATCCAATTGGAATACTGGGTTTTTATGAACAATATACTGATGCATACTTTTAGGGTCACCAAATAATGAGAAAAATTTTGGCAAACAAAAAAATGGTGCATACTTTTAGGATGAGACTTTTGCAGGTAACATGCATACTGTGTATGGAAAAGAGCGTACATATATTTTCGCCATATCCTGCCACATTTTCAAAGGACACGTACTGCTAGGATCGTGAGACTCAACTCTATAGGGTGTCATCTAAGAATCCTACACTGGTAAAATTCTTTTGATTTTCCACGGTTAATTTTAAATTTTACATTTGAAATTGGCGCCCAAAAGAAAGGCGTCACTAATTTTTAGAAGGTGACTTACTGAAGTTCTGCTTGTTGCTGATTTATGTTCTCCTAGTATTTCATTCACTGACTGGACAGTTTTTGCGTCATCTGTTGCTGTTCTTGGCCAAGAGAAGCAGACGCGTGCTTCGAAAAAGTACCAAGTAAGCGGATGAAATACCAGGCGAACATAAATTAGCAGTAAGCAGAAATACTTATACAGAGAGGCTTGGAGGTCACCCCAATAGCCTGGCAAAGCGCCTAACGCCAGCTCATCGCACTACAGTCAGGAGAAGACTTAAACGATGTCATCCTCAAGACCTGCTGGCTCGGGTCTTGACCTAAAAATTAACAGCGATTTCCTTATATCCTTAAGTTCAATTTACACAATGTTTATTTACTTTATATTTATTATGTGTTGCTGACATAATTAATTTTCTGTTTATTATTTCTGATTTGTTTAAGTTGCCCAGTTAGGTAACAGTGCACCTTTCTTTGTTATCATTTCGTTATTATTTTAATAAAAAAGCAGAAATACAGCACAAATCACTTGATTATTTGGTGTCGGCAACTTTCGCTCTTTAAAGTATACCCTAAAAATTTAATATTTTTGAAGTGGCCTTTGCGCGCTGAATTCGAATAATAAAACAAATTAGGTTTGAATTTTAAGGGATTTATTTTTGGCCGCTTACATTTAAATTTAAAGTTTGAAATTTGTGCAAAATTGTTTGATTTTTGATTGCATACCTTGAGGTTGCAAAAGGATATTATTTAGAAAGCATATGCTTTATTATCGGTTATATCCTGTCACATTTTTAAAGGACACATATTGCCAGGATCGCAATGAACCACGCCATCGATTGGCATTAACAAAATATGGGTTCAATTAAGGATCCATGACTTGTATTTTTGCTGTCCGGTCGCCAAATAAAACAGGATAACTCGAGAACTGCAAGGACGATTTGAATGTCCTTTGGCCAGTCGGTAGGTCTCATTAATATGCATCCTTTGGCATAATGCTTGCTAGGATTCGCAATGACATTCACATTTTCTGTATTATTTTATCTTGTATCCTGTAAGGATTTTCGTCCTTTTGAGTATGCCAGTCGGTTTGTACTGATTAGAATTATATTTGCTTTAAAGGACATCCCGATCGCTCTTCAAATGACCGAATGAATATTGCAAATCTTTTGCAGCTACCTCTTAAAAAATTAAGACTGATCCTTGAAATCCTTTAATACCCATCGATGCTCCCGGTCGCTCTTATTAAAAGAAAATCCTTACGAGAATCTTTGAGATTTACCAAAGTTAGAATGTAAAATGAATTCATTTTTAATAATTATTTCTGCACTGTTTCAGTTGCCTTATTAATGCAAAATAGAAAAGAAATAATTATAGGTTTCATAATATCATAATATTATATTTAATATATATACACACTAGGTATAACTTGTCAAGCTGCCAAAAAGATTGCAGAACACTAGTTAAATAATAAAATATACAAATTAAAAATAAAAATAAATATATAAATTTGTATTTGGTATTTTTTTTTGTTTTTGTAAGATCTGTTACTTTCAATAATAACAATAATATTAAGTGAAATGGAAATATTTTTGTATTTCGAGTGCCAAGTTCTCCGAGTTAAACATATGTTACAGAAATTACGTATCCGTCCCATTGCCCAGAAGCAAAATTATAATATTCATAAATTGCCAGTTCGTTGCTGAACTTGGCGTGCTGCACAAGGAATTTATTATTCATTTAAACATAAATAATTAAAAAATAAAATTATTTATGCAACTAATAAAATATATAGTATACGATAAAATAGAGAAACAATAGAGTTATTTGTAGAAGTGGGAATTTATATTCACGTTCAATTTGTAGAAGATATTCAGACAATGCTTCTGACATTTTGTCACTCCGTCTGGCCATAAAAAGTAGCCCAGTTTGTGTTGATTACGCTTATTGTTCTAGCTGCTGTAGATGCTGTAGCTTGGCTACAAGGAGGAGCGACGATATCAGGTGGAAACGAGCGAATGCGAATGCTTTCCGGCAATTAATGCGATTCGAAATTGAAAGACAACTGGGCGGCTGTCAGCAAAACTGGCATCTAGACATCATCTGCGAATCCAGCTGTAGTTGTAGTCATTTAGTCAGTCAGTCAGTCAGTCAAAGGCAGTCGCACTTTGATTGCCGTTGTGGCGAATTATGATCGCTTTAACGCCTAACGACTAACGGTACTCGAGAGACATTAGATACAGCCACGGCCACAGCGAGGGCAATCATCATCAGAGCAGGCCAAAAGCATACGCAAAACTACTTACATCGAGAGTTGACTGTACCGAAGAAGTTGAGAAGTTGTGATGTTGTTGTTGTCGGAAGTCAGCCTGAAATGGACTGCAAAAATAATCAACGAACGATCTTAATGACAAGAATTTTTGAAAGCAGAGACAATGCATGATTAGGCCAACCGATGGTGGCTTTAACCCAAAGGTCAATGTACTGCCTCCTCTCGAATGGAGAACTCTCACTTTCAGCGACTGATTCAGCTGATTAACATACAAGAATTTAATAAATTCAACATCAAAAACCCAGTTAAGGAAACAGATAGATCGATTGTTAGAATCGTGCGACTGTCCAGCATTTGCATTTAAGTTTGTTAGTTTGTTTTTTGTTTTGTTTTCGGCAACGGGAAACAGCAAACAAGTACGTTACTTGTGCTGTGCTGACTTGAAGTACTTGAGCAAAAGGTCAATTCGTCAATGGGAAACTTGTGGCTGTGCTTTGTGCTTTTCCTTTTTCTGTTTTTGGCCCCTCTTTTTGCATTTATGGCAATACGCCATAACGGTTCTCCATAGAATTCTCTTCTCCTGGAGCGTTGTTGTTTGTTCCTTTTGCCTTTGCTTTTGCCCACATAATGCACATGAGATTTGGCTCGTTAAAGACCTCCGCAATGGGTCGATGTTGTAAATTCGATCTTAACAGTTCCTCAGCTCAAATACAGCAATAGCAATTTGTATCTCTCTCTCTCTCTCTCTCTCTCTCTCTTTGCTGCCATCTCGACCATCTGCAAGTTGTCCCTACGGTTCTTTAGTTAGGCATCGACATCAACCACATCAACATCCACACAATTAGTTGCAATTGAAAACGATGCGAAGACGACGAAGACATTTGCCACACAGGTGTTCAATCTGCCAAACACAAATACATTTATGACTTTTCTCTTAGACTCTCTACAGTAAAACTTCATCATATCTGCAAATATAATAATAATAATTTAATTTATTAGCGACATTTATGAAAAAGAAATAGTTTGGTCAACTTTTTAGAAATTAAACAACAAATTTTTATTATTGAACAAGTCTTTAGTTCACATAAATTTGGTAAAATTTGTTTATAATTTCAGTTAAATTAAAAAGCTAATTGGATTTAACAATAAAATCTTGCTCAATATAATCAATAAACAAAAAATTGTGTTTGTTTGTCATTGCCATAATAATTCTAAGTTTTTACATGACGAACTTTTAAATTTTTTTGATTTAGGCAAATTGAGCTTTAGGCAATAATTTGCCAGACGTAAAAGTATTCTTCGTTGACAGAGTTATGCTTCATAAAAATACCTTTGATTTAATATAACACTTAGTATTTAAAATAAAGTAAGTCATCAAAGTTAAGAAGAAGTTGAAGAAGCTGAATAACAACTATTGATCATTCCATTTAAGAATTCAAGAATATATATACTTTATGGGATCGGAGATGCCTTCTTCTAGCTGTTACATATAAATATTTCCCGGAGGCACAAAGTTATAATACCCTTCTACCCAATGGGTAGCGGGTATAAACATCGAAAAAGCATTAACAATAGGATCAATTTTTGGAATATAGAATTAAGTTAGATAAAAAATGTTTCTCGTTTTGTAATTTGCTAAATCGTGATTGTTGCTATAATTAAAAGTGTACTTTTAGCATTCAAAGATACTTAAAAAAACGGCAAAATAAATTCTATGCTATATTTAAAATATTTAAACAGTATTTCTTTATGTAAGTTTTTCGTTTAATGCATTTTGGATATATTGGAACAATTGTTAATGCTCATTGCTTACTAAGTTGAAGAAGAATAGATATATTCAAAGTAAGCGTAGTCTGCACAATTCGCTCTGTAGTAAAAGGCGATGCATCATAGCCAATGTTTACTGTAGTTAACTGCGAGATGAGCGGTAAGTTGCCTTGCCGAATCGACACCTGTCTTCAATTGATTTTTAAAGACTTTTTGCAGATGCAGCACACGGCGCGACTGATTAGAAAGGTTTGTTTACCTTGACAGAGCGAGAAAGAGAGAGCGAAAGAGAGAGAGAGAGAGAGAGAGAGAGGAAGAAATGTAGTGAAGAGGTTCGATGTTGAACAAGTTTATTACTCCAGATAAAACACGTACTGCGACAACGTTTGAGCTTCAAACTCAGCTTCAGCTTCAGCTCGAGTTCCATTTTCATTTCCAGTTACAAGTACAAAAAAAAAAAAAAATAACGAGCATAAATTCAACTTTTACTTTCTCCATATGATTATTATAGTTAAGTATGTGCTACATTTGGAAATTACGTCTGTAGACCGAAGAGAACCCTTAAATGTTTTTCTTTTCTTTCGTTTATTATTATTATTTGTTGTCGTTGTTTTTGCTGTTGATGTTTCCATCCGTTGTTGTTGTTGTTGTTGTTCTTTTTTAACCCAGTTTTTAGTTTGGCCAAGAATTTTGTGCATTTCATTTCAAGAAGCTGATTTCATTTTCAACAACAACAACAACAGCAAGAGATAGAGCTCATATAATTTGCAGTGATTACTCGTCGTTGCCTCGAACATTGCGGTTGCCAGATGATGATTGGAAGCTAACAAACAATCGGCATAGATCTTTAGGCGTCTTACCATCCATCGAACCTACTTGTTGCACATGTGTATGTGTGGGAAAATTGGGGAGAATCAATCATTTCTTGTGCCAAATGCCCCACAAAATGTGGCCAACTTGCAGATTAATATCAAGCCCCCAAAAAAACAGGCAACCTCACAAAGCTTCCTCCTCCGCACTCCGCACTCTCCACTTCTTCTCTCTAATTCTCATTCTCATTCTCACTCTCATACTTCGTTTTTTTCGGGGTCATTAGAACAAACTGAATTGAGTCTGTGCTCCTAAACGCTGTTGAATTTATATAATTATGCCCCACAGTCTGGCCATTTTCATGATGTGATCTCAATCTCAATCTCTATCTCTCTCTCTTCTCGCTCTTCTCTACTTTCTTCCTGCCACTCTCCCTTTTTGCCGTTTTCGACTTTAGACGCATGTCAAGTGCAAGTTAAAAGACCATTTCAAGATTTGCGATTACAATCGTTCTACTTAACTCATAATTGATTAAGTCTCTCAATAATCGTTGGACTCGAAATTATGTTTTAGACTCATTACGATATCCGCCGATCGATAAAAAGTGAAATTCGTTTGGGGATTTTTTTCAATTTGTGCTTAGACTTTCAATGCTAGAATTAAACTTGGTTGAAAGTATTTTCATTTATACCAAGGGAAATGTTTAGTTATTGTACAATAATTACCAACTTTTGCTCGTATATTGATCAGAGTGTAAATATCTCATAGGTGATTGTAAGAAATAATCCATAAGAGTTAAGAAGAAGATCCATATTAAACTAGAGTTGAAAGTATTTTTGATTCAAAGAAAAATAAGTTATTGTAATTGGAAACTTTTTCTATATATCGATTGGAGAGTAGATATTTCTTAGTTGATTATAAGAAATAATCCAGAAGAGTTAAGAAGAATATCCGTATTAAACTAGAGTTGAAAGTATTTTTGATTCTAATAAAGGAAAATGCATAGTTCTTCTTATTGTTAATATTATATTTGAAATTGCTTGGACAGTATTTATTTAAGAAAAACTCTAACTCTAAGAAGTATTCCCGAAGAGTTGAGAAGCATATCCGAAAATGGTTTGAAAACAATGCTTCACTGCTTCATTGCTTTACAAAAGGAAAAATCTATGTTAAATTAGGATTTAAAAGTGACTTAAATAGATCGCAATCCAAACAACCCATTTCGCGTAATGAGTACAGGGTATACAAAACCATATTTTGGAGTGTGAGAGTAGAAAGTTGAGGTAATTGAATTAGATGAAAATTTCGTTAATTTGAAGTCAGTGAAATATTCCAGGGTATTAGACTTAATAGAGCTGGCAGCACACACACACAGAGAGACACTAACGATATGATGGAACGGAAAGAGTCGAGACAAAGGTAAACAGAAATAATAATTTAATTAATCAGCGATCCCTAGATTTAGATGCTACATTATGGAGTTCTTTTTTTTTCTTCTAATTTTGGGGTTCTGGTTTGTGGCTTCTTCTTTTTTAGTTTTTTGATTGTTGTGTGTCTGTACAGCATTTATCTTTGACCTTTTTGCTGGTGGTAGTGAGATGTCTCTCTCTCTCTCTCTCTCTCTCTCTCTCTCTCTCTCTCTCTCTCTTTCTGTCTCTGTGTGTCTCTCTTGCTCACTCTTGTGTGTGTTTTGGTATTGTGGCTAAATGGGTCATTCGTCAAGGTAACTTTCATTTAGACTGGAAAACTCAACGTGGAACGTGGAGCACTTAATCATAATTTCATTCTCCTCATTTCCAGCCGTTTTGTTCTTTGTCATTGTCTTGCTTGCCGCTTGCTGTTGTGTCGTCTCTTCACATCACACAATTCTACGGGCAGTTAAAACGATGAATTCACTAACAAGCCTCCTCTCCTTCCCTCTTCACTCTCCTCTCTTGAGTTCTTCTTCCACGTAACGCGGCTAACTAATTGGATTGTAGCAATGGAGATCACTTCGGGCCTAGGCAGCTGATGAGCAAGCCCCAAAAGAGGGGGGAAGCTTTCTGCTGCTGCTGCTTTTCAACAGCTCTCTAGCGAACGGGGGGCGTCCAAGCGTGCCACAGCTTGTGACAGGATGTGGATGTGTCTGCAACAAACGGTAAATTGAGCAGACACCTAGGCAGCTCTAGGGGGCAATCGGACCATTAGCCAGCCTAAAAATGCCCAAATGCCCAAGAGGGTCAATGCTAATTTCAACCTTTTGACAACTCAACTTTGCTTCTCAGAGCTGCGAATTGCAAGTTGCAAGCTTTCAGCTCACTTTCTTGCCTTGAGATTGTAATTTGGCTTAATTGAATTTTCGTGCTGGTCAAATGCCGCCGTCTCAGTCTCAGTCGCCTCATCCCCATCATCGAGCCTCCATCAGCGGCGCTCTAATGAGCTTCAGCCTCAGCCACCGCATCCACATCCACATCCGTCACTGATGTTGCTGCTAGTCTCTCATTATTATATACTATACTACATACTACTATACATAGAAAGATGTGTGTTAAAACTGCAATTCCGTTCCGACATTTCTCCACTCTTCATTTGAATTAATTTTAATGATTATGCACAAACTAAAAATAATAAATTTCAATCGCCACACACTAACTAAATACTACTCATATCATTTTTGTGTTCAAGTTTGTTTTCACTTCTTAATTTCTTTAGTATTTCATTTCATTTCATTTGTTGTCTGCAGTCTGCAGTCTAAACTATCTAAGCGGCCAGTTCAAAGCTGTCTCCTTGCTCTCCGACCAATCATCATTTGCGTTAATCGATCTGGCCACAATTTAGCCTCGTTGCAGCGTCTCTATGGAAACTCGGACTCCATTAGAGATTACAGCTAACTGAAACTGAAGACACACAACACTCAATACACTCAACACTCATATATTTGTGGAGCAAATGGAGTAAATGCTAAATAATAGTAATATGCTATAATAGCACATCTTTTGTCGGAGAATTTGTTAGCTTCAGACTTAATTCATCCATTTTTAGCTTTTCAATTATGTGTGCTTAATATTTATGATATTTGAGTTGGCAGAGTAACCTAAGGGAAGTTATTAATATAAACCTAGAACGATTTTCCGATACAGAAGTTGGTGGAATCTTCTTACATTTTTGTTAAGGTGAAACAACTTTTTCTTAGGTTTCTAGAAATTGGTTTCTTTCGTTTGCATATTTGCTGTAAATTTATTATGCATAATAATTGATATGACAATCTTTGAGTAAGGATGATGGAATTAAAATGTATTTTAAAAAAAAAGAGTGCTTGTCTAAAACGTATTATGAAATGCTGAATTTATAAGACATACATTTTTGGTATAATAGCTTTTTAAATAAAAAATTATATTCTATATCTAAATAAGATATCATTGCGAATTTATAAATATCGTTAAATGCCAGAAAATTGCAACACCAACTATTTATTTTATAATTTAATAATATATATGTTTATGCGAAAAAAACATTTGGCCGAAAATCTGGTATATTTTGTACTCCATAATATATTTTAAAAGTAGTACTATGTATATTAATATACCAAATATAACATTCAGTGTGTTTAAGGATTTTTTGTGGCACATTTACTCCATAGTATATTTTAAATGTAGTAGTATATTATTATAACAAAAAATAGCATTCAGTATTTTTTGGTATTTTACTCTGAATTCTATTTTTGGTATAATAATATACTACTACATTTAAAATATACTAGAGTAAAATACCAAAAAATACTGAATGCTATTTTTGGTATAATAATATACTACTACACATATATATATTTTGGTATTTTACTCTAGTATATTTTAAATGTAGTACTATATTAATATACCAAGTATAGTCTTCAGTATATTTTAGTAATTTGCAGTATATTAAAATGGTATATTTTAGGAATAATACCGCACTGTGTTGCGCCTTTTCAAAATGGGTAGCAGGTATCTCTTTCTTATTTCTTTTCAGTTTATCTTAAGCAGATTCACCTCTCAAATTTCTGTTAACATTATTCTAATAATATGAACAGAATTAAAAAAAAAGGAATCATAATTGCAAAACCTCTCAACTTTCAGCAGTGTACAGTGTATAAATAAAGTCATTGAGCTCGCACCCATCTTTATATGAAAATTCAAGAGAATCGCAAGAAGAAAACAGGAGATTTGCTCTATCTAACATCTTTACTGGGAAATTTGTTTGCGCCAGTGTGAAAATTTCGCTTTCTGAAAAAACTAAAACCAAAACCAAACACGAATGCGCGAGGTGCGCTGCGCTTCATCATCATCATCGGAGTGGATTGATTGAGTTGAAGAAATTGTTATAGCCAACTGCAGGAGCAGGAGCAGGAGCAGGAGCAGAAGCTAGCCAAGAGGCTTGGGCCAATCAAGTGGATTGATTGGAGTGCTTGGCTGTTGAAGGCTTTGTGCTTTGTGCTTTGTGAGCTTGCCCCGTCTTTCATATTGTGTTATTGTGTAATAAAAAATAAGAATTTGCCTCAGTTAAAATGCCGCGCTCGAAGGCAGCTCGAGGTGCGTGGGCCGATCCCCAGCCCGATCCCTGTCTGCCTGACTCCAAGTGTTGATGCAGTCAGTCAATCTCATTCTGTGAGTGTTTGAGGCATTGTTTGCTGTGGCAGTGGCTGATGGGGAGGGAGCATTCGTCACGCCGTCAAACCAGGAGCAGCGAAAAAACAGCAGGATGGCAAATAGTCGTAGACTCTGAAGCTCAACTGTGGGCTGAATTCATTTCAGCTCAGTTCAGTCAACATGTTAATCACTTGAGAGAGCTCTGCACCGCGGGCGCTTGTTACAAATTTTGATGGTCATGGCCATAGCCAGAAATTGATTGGCTTTAATGATAATTTGCCAAAGCAATGAAGAGCATGAAGAGTGTTAGAGCTGACAGTGAATGCATTTTAGATAGGCAGGCAATTTGCAGAGTCTGGTTAATGCACACAGCTTCTTGCTGAGGGCAGCTTCAAGGCCAAGTTCAAAAGTGTTGACACTCTGCACAACGAATGCCTAAAAATGAGGGTCACTCATTTTTATGATTATCTCTTTTTTTCTCTTTCTATATGTATATATTTTTTACATGTGTTTATTGTGAAAATATGCAGACAGTTCAGACTCTGACTTTGACTTTGACTTTGATTAAGGCTGCCCCAGCGAGAGCCCCAACAAATGCAATTTCTTTTGTTGCTCTGTTGCTGCTGCTGGCATAACGAGCATTTTTATGGGTCGACATGGTCAGGTTTTCTCTCTCTCTCCCACATGCTGGTCAGAGATATTGTTGTTGTTGTTGCTGCTGTCTTGTGATGTCGTCAATGTCCATTTCCTGGGCCACTCACAGAGACCGCAATCTGTTGCGTTTATCTATGTCTTTTCTCTCTCTCTCTCTCTCTCTCTCTCGGTCTCTTTGTTGCTCTGTGTATGCGTGAATGTTTCTGCATAATTTACAAAATTATGGGAATCGAAATTCAAGTGCGCCCAAGTCAGCGAACGTCTGCAAATGCCAGTTAACCAGTGAAGCCGCAACTACAGCAATAGCAACAACAACAGCAACCAAGACGACGACAACGACAACAACATGACACCCCTGCCTACCTCCCCTCACCACCCCCCTGCGGCCATGTCTAGCGACTCCTACTCTAGGGTAAACACGATTGCCCAGCCAACTTGATCTGCGGTTTTGGACTTTCACAAACGGCCAACTGGCAACTGGCAACTGGCAACTTGGCTAAAAAGAATTTACCTGCAATGACAATGAGCAGTCAGAATGATCATGATGTTGCCAGTTGGCAGCCAAGTTGCTTGCTTGGCCGCTTGGCAACGTTGCCATTTTATGCTTCATTAGGCCAAAAATTATATCGTGGCATCAAAAAGTTTCAACTGCCAAGCAAAGTGACAGACAAGCAACAGCCAATTCTGCAGCTAAACTGGCAACTAAATGACCCAAGCAACAACCACACACACACACACACACAGAACGAGAGAAGGAGAGAGAGAGAGGGGGAGAAAATGAGAGCGAGACAGAGTAAGTACAATGGGCAGTTTGGAGTCTAAATGGTGTTCTTCTGCTTCTGCCCATTTAGATATTTCTACGCCAATTTCTAGCTTCATCATCATCATTGCCATTATCATCATTATGTTCGGCGACCTACACACACACACACACACACACACACCTTAACACACCTTCCCCCTCACTTTTCAATTTGAAAATTGATGAGCTTTCTTGATGGAAAACTGTCCAGCTGACGTCCAGCAAATTAATAACACTCATCAGCAGCAGCAGCAGCAGCAGTATGTAGAAGGCGGAGAAGAATGAAAAACTTGCATTTTTTCCATTAGCTTAAATTGTAAATTTCCCAATTAACTCTGTCAAATTAAAGTACTTCGCCTTAACTGCTATAAATAACTATCATGCTGCAGAAATTGATGTATAAATGTTTAACCCCACAGTAACATACATAGCTCCTCCACTTGTCATTCACATGTTAACGTTTTTTTTTATTATTTATGCAGCCTTTCTTTTTGGCATAAACAGCGTCAAGTTGTTGTCACTCACTGGGACAGCAAAGTTGTTCTTTTCCATTTTGACACTTTCGTGTTTGCGTTGACAGTTCACAGGTTTACGGCTTTTAAATTGCCAGTCAAGTGTTCACGTAGAAAGTCCCTTTTTCATCGAGGAGTAGTTACTCTTCATTTCAATTTCCCTTTTCCGTTGTCACTCACGTGTTGACGTTTATACTTTGACTCTTCATAAATTATACTTTATGGAAATTTGCCATTCACATGTCAAGTCTGTTTTTTTTTTGTAATTCTAGTTTCCCCTTTTCAAATATGTTATATTAGTTTAAAGATTTAAGTGTGCTTCAGATGATTTCTGCAATTGCCATTCACATTCCTTATTCTAATAAGGAATTTTACGCAGCTTGTATTCACATGTCAATGTAAAAATTCCCTCACTTGAAATGGGCGGAATTTCCGCAAATTGTCACTCATTGGCAGTGCATTGAATGTTGAATGCTGTTCCGTTCGATGGAATGATGGAATGTGTCTATTCACTCATTTGTCAATCACATGTAAACGTTGGCATTCGATGCCGAAGATTCTTGAGTGCATGCTGGTGTTTTTACAGGGTATGTTTGCGTTGGTTTTTCTAACTTACGAGCCAAGTTTAGATGCCCGCAGAATGCTTTTGCACCCGCATATTGCATTCTGCTCTGAAAGTCTGGAACTGAACTCAAACTGAACTGGATTGGACTGCATTAATCTATTTAGATCTTGTGTGGAGCATGCTCACGCCTTTGGGCTGCGCAGCTGGAAGTTGTCGCTTGAAAGTGGAAGAAGTGGCTAAAGTACAAGATGAAGCAGTTTCTTACAATACGAGCATGAGTGTGGACAGTAAACGCCTTGAGAGAGAGGGAGAGAGAGAGAGTCGAGTCCATTTGACTGACTGCTTGATGGATGGACAGATTGAGGCAATGCTTCGAGTGTAGTGCGGAGTGCGCACAATCACAAATCACAAATAACAAATCGCAAATAGCAAATCGTAGATCGCAAATCGCAACAGTCAGAATCACAGCCGACGACTGTCAGCGAACATCAGCGAAGCGACAAATGAGCAGACGCAGCCAAAGTCAAAGCCAAAGCCAAAGCCAGAGGCAAAGATGAAGGGGAAGAGGTAAAGGATGAGGAAGACGCTAGAAGACGCAGTGAGAAATGCGGACGAGCAAACATGCTGCAGATCAACTTGGATGGAAATGGGATGCTGTGGCATGCAACACTGCACTGAGCGAAACTTTCGATGATTTTCCATTAGAAACTATATAATATTAGCAAAGTTTATTCCAGACTTTTAACAACTTTTTTTTCAGGGATAGGTAACTTAAGGATTCTCCCATTAAATCTTATTTTGCCTTAGCCCAAATTTAATATATTATATTTACGACTAAATCTATTTTTTTCTAGTTTTGCATGATTCTAAAACTAGTTTAGGACATCAGATTCAATAGAATTGAATAATAATCGAATATAAAACTTGTAAACACTGAGTGTTTCCAATTAGAATCTACTATACGAATTAATTCTCAGTCCTTTTATGCATAATTGTTTTAAAGATCGATCAAAAAGAGTTTCGGAATTTGTGTAATAAAGTGCGCAAAATTGGAAAACTTGTGGCTTCTTAACGTTAATGATCTGCTCGATCAAATGGAAAATTCTACAAAACATTGTGATTCTAGGCATGAGAGAAAAGAAAGAAAGAGAATTGGCATGACATTATTTATACATATACTAGTTTTTGATTATTTAGTTCCGCTCTCTACATTTAAGAACTTGTATTTGAAATAAAGGAATATTTATATGATCCCTGCTAACATCTAGATTCTTTGTGTTATAACTTTAAATGCACAACTGTACCCTGTATATTTATTTCTTTCAATAATATGAGTATTGTTATGCAAAAATAATATTTATATTTTATATTTATGTGTTCCCTTTTATAAGTTAAAAGGTTCCCCCTTTTCCTACCAATTTCGTTGTCTATTAATATTAGTATTCAAGTATAATGATATTTTACTATTCAAAATATGTTCTTATGATATCAGTATGATATGATGTTTAGCCTGAATGAGTTTTCCTTGAAATGTATTATTATGATACTTTCTTGATGTAGTACTTGTTCAACTACTTAATATTCAAATCTAAAATTGTGCTATTCCAAGTTAAACTTCCTTTTCCTAATTACTTTATCATATTACTTCAAATAATATTTATTCATAAGAATATTGAAATGCATCCAACTTATGCCTCGTTCATTTATTGCAGTGTATCGCCAGGTTTTGTATGGGAACCACAGCACGCCTGACCGAACCCCCTCATGCCAAAGTCAGTGTCAGAGTCAGAGTCAGATTCAGATTGAGATCATACAGCAGCAGTTGGGTTTGGAATCTATTGCAGAAAATGGAACCGCAGCGCTGTGCACCTCAAGTGTCAGCTCGTCCACGCTCGAGTGTGCAAAATGATTTACGAAAGCTCCTCTCAGACGCAGTCATCTTCTCATCTTCCCCTGAATTCTCCATCTCCATCTCCATCTCCTTCGACTAAGACTCAACTCAACTGAACTGAACTGAATTGCTATGGTTTGAAGTAGTTAGTGTGTGGTTGATGTACTACTTACTTGCCTATTACTATTTCAATTTATTTCATATCCGCACTTAGTGGATGCCTCAGTGCCAAAGCAGATTATAGAAAACAGAATAGAGTTCATGCAACTTACGGTTCAGCGAGCAGTCGGAAAATGCTTCCTTCCAAAAGTGTAAATCAAATCTGTAATAAAACATAATGTTAATTATTTTCTTTATAAGTAATTAAAGTATTCGTTGGAATCTTTTGAACATGCTTTTGCAGTTTTGTCGCAAGTTTGGCATCGGTTTCATTATCAGCCAGAAGCGATCTTCTTTGGGCTTGGGAGGAGGAGAACAAATAGTAGCTGAGAGTTCAAGTTTATTATATTATTTTGCTAGTCAGTTATTCGAGATGTAGGTCGTAGGCTTGCGTGTCTTGAGCACTTCATATGAGGCGAGTTCAGTCGACTTCTTCACGTGCTCCCATCATGCATCATTCACGACCGTAAAGTTAACGGTTCACCAAGCAGCACTCATGAATGCCCTACGAATGAGTGCGAGTGTGAGTGTGAGTATGAGTACAAGTGCCTGTGTGAATACGTTGACTGCGAATTACATAAGAGCTTGAGGTGCGGGGCAGCAGTTGAGGCCAACTAACTAACTAACTATTTAGAATGATTTCATCAGAGTTGCGCCAAATCAGCAAATCAACATCACAATCACAATCACCATCAGATTCTGAAATCAGAATCAACGACGACAACGTTGTTCGTCACGCCTGCGCAACGTCTGTGCCCCGCCCCGCCTTGCCACGCCCCCCTCACCCCTTGCCCCTCGGCGCCTGTCGCGGCTACCACACGATGTCTAACTTAGGCCAAGTCTGGCTTATGTCACTTGGTTCCAGCTTGTTATACCGCTTAACTAGCGAGAGAGAGAAACAGGGTAGTTTGACTGCCTTTGCTATTAACAGCGTATGCACAAAGCTGAATAGAATTAGTATATATAGTATCTGCCTATATAAACTATGCTATATTAAAAATAGTCAAATTTGTATATGGGTAATTCTCTAACAAAAATTGTCATAAGCTGAAACTATTTAATAAAATGTAAAGGATTATCTTAAAGTTCTGGACTAGCAAAATATTTACAGATAGTTGGCAACTTTTTCTATTTTTTCGCTAAAATTTATAAACTAGCTCTTTTTTGTACTTTTTTGGACGAATTTGTTAATTTCTGCAATTATCTTAACAAGGAAATATAATTTCTAAATAATTTGTGGCTCTAATTAAATTGCTAATCAACAGCTATAAAACTCATCTTTATACAAAATAAAATCCATTTTTTTTGGTATATGTTTGTTTCACTTTAAATACTTGAATATCCTAAATTCTTGTATACTTCAATACTTTAAATACTTTAATATTTTAAATACATTCATTAAAAAAATCTTACTAAAAAATTTTACTTTAATTACTTTAAGGACTATTTTAGTCAGTCAAAAATCAAATTGGGTTGATATTTATATTTATATATATATATTTAGCAGTTTTTTAGTACAATTTGTTTTTTAATGAAAGTACTTAAAGTATTACAAAGTGTAAGATTTTTTTTATGTATGTTATAAGAAGCAACGCCAAAAATCTTGCTGTGAATTTTGTTTTTGACCTCAGAAGTAGCTTCACTTGTATTGTGATAACTTTATTAGTCTCTATGGGAATTTAATGAAATGTTGTATATAATAATCTGAGGAATGGAACCTTTTAAGTATAGTAAGGATTTATTGATTTATTGAATTTCTTGTTCATATTTAACTGTAATTGGTTTACTCTAAAAAGGTACCCTCTTTCTACAGGGTATTCACCAGTTGAGCTTACTTAGCAGTCCTTTGTATTCTTCAAACTAATTACCTTTCCAGTTATCTAAGTTTCTAACTATTTTTATAGAATGTACTATGCAACTAACTAACTAGAAGTCGAGCACTTTCAGTTGTTTTTTAGCTGCTGTTACAGGGTATTTGTTAGTCGCATTTTGCACTTCGTTTAGCTGTGTCGCTGCTCCATTTCTGTCACGCTTTGAAGACTGCAATTGAGCCAATTGACTTCTCCAACTGTTCTCTAGCCTGCCTTCTCCTGCGACTGAAGATGCTCCAAGACAGTCTGCCGCAGTCGCTGCCTCAGTCGCTGCCGCTGCCAGTTGGGGGCGTGTGAAGAGAGCGGCCCATTAGAAGTGAGTCTCGACGATGGAGACAGAGACAGAGACAGAGAGTTGGGAGTTGGCAATCGTCGTGGAGTCATAGAATCAGAATCGGAATAGCAAAAGACAAAAGCGCAAACGAGATTCACGTCGCAGTCGACTCACATAATAAGTAAGCGCAATATCAAAATGAGAACGACAAAGACAACAACAACAACAACAACAACTACAACAACATGGACAACAACAATGGTGCGGGAGGCGATACAGGAAAATGACTAATTATGCGGCAGGCGGTCCACAAGGGGGCGGCACTGGAAGGGGGAGGCAGAGAGGGGGGGAGGCAGCCACATTAGCGGCAAACGGGGCAAGCTTGTGCTGTGCTTTTGCCTTGGTAGCGGTGAATGGTAATTGCGAACCGTTATAATGCGAGAGCAACGCTCAACGCTCAGCTCAGCTCAGTTCAGCATTCAGCGCTCAATGCTCGCATAATAAGAGCAGAGTGCGAGGTGCAAAGATACACTGAGAGAAATATCGATCAACTACGTTTGCACTTTAGGGAAAATTTAGAATTGAATTTTGTAAATCAAAAAGAAAATATATTATATTAAAACTGAATAGTAAAACAGATTAACAAACAAATAAATATACAACTTTTGAAATTCCAAAAAGAAAATCTTAAAAACGTATAACAAACTTAACTTGTATTATTTGAAATAAATAATATAAATAAAGAAGTATATTATTTCAAAAAGGAATATCTTAAAATTGAATATAATCAACGAAAAAAATCAAATAAATAAATATTACATATTAATATAAGATTTTGAAAATCAAGAAGAACAATATAATTTAAATTAAACATGCACTATTTTAAGTAGTTTATAGGAAAGAAAATGTAAAATAAAAGTTTTCAAAATCTAGATACAAATATTTTTAACTCAACTTAAAAATCAATATCAATATGATTAATAAATTTATCTTCTATTCTTCTATAAAACAAAAAAAGTACTAATATTTGAATACTAATTCTAACATCTATTTTTTTTTTTTAAATTGTATGGAAAATCATCCCAAATCCCAATTGATATCAAGAAAAGTATTCTTAAAGTTACAAATTGTTATCAAACTTTTGCTAATATGATAAAGTTGTAAAGTATGCGATTTTCTAATATTGACAAAAAATATTTACAAAATCAAATCATGAAATAATTAACAAGGTAATAACAATGAATTCTTGAAGTTTAATGCTAAATGCAATACAAATAGTGTGCCCCATTTCTTTGTCGCAGTGTATCGCGTCTAAGAAGATGGCGATTAAGGAGGCTGCGGCTGCGGCATGTGGCAGCGTTGCAGTGGCAGCCATTGAGGCAATGCCCTGGCAGCAGGTTGTGCGGCGGCAGTTAGGGTCTGCGTCGCACATTTGCTCCAATTCCGCGAGGCAAATGCGACACTCGTTCACGCCACACACATACACACACACACACACACACAGAGACTCATGCCACACACATGTCACATGCCGCACACGCTCAAGCAGTGTTGGATAAAGCATTTGCCTAGGCATTGATGTAATGATGATGACGTTGCTGACCCAGTTGCAAATAGCTAGCCGCAAACCTTTGTGCCGCATGCTGCATGCTGCACGCTGCATGCCACATCCCATGGCAGCCTGTGGACACGGTTGCATCTTTTGTTGCACAAAACTGTGTCAGTGGTGGCAGCTTTGGCTTTGGCTTTGGTGTCGATGCCACAATGCGCTCATTTATTTGCCACACAAAGCCAAAAGTTGCAAGCTGATGCTGCCACAGCCACAGACGTGGCTGCTGCTGCTGTTGCTGCTGCTGCTACGGCAAAAGGTGTCACAGACATTTGCCATATTTGGTTACCACACAACAAGGCAAGCTGGCAATCTGGCAAATCTGGCGACACGGCGACGCGGCGACGTGGCAAACTTGCCAATGGGGCAAGCGGGCAGTCGGGCAGTTGGCAGTTGGCAGCCAAGCAACAGAGCGTTGCAAGTGGACAGAGCGTTGGCAACCTCCTCACTTCGCATATGGACAAATTGCAGGAACTAACCTATTTCGGTGCCTTGACAATGTTTAATGAGATTGCCTCAATCCCAACCCAGAGTCCGCCTCCATTTCCTCCTTCTCATCCTCCTCCTCTTGGCACTTCACCCTTCTTGCCACAAACTGATTGATGCTGCCGCCTGTCATCACGCTTCTTCTTCTCTTGGCCATTGCCAAATGTGGCTGACTTTAAATCTATGCCAGCGATTCTTCTTCCCAAAGGGTCTTTCTCAAGTTTTTGTCTTATTGCCATTTTAAGGTCGATGCTTTGACACTTTTAAGCTCGACTTTAAATCTTTGTTTATATAAATAGTTTACCCATATTCTTGTGTAATTTTTAGGTTTGTGCAATACTCAAGATTTATTGAAATTTTATTCCAACTCCAACTTTAAACTTCTGTACAACTAAAATTATAGAGCATTTTCGATTAACAATTGAAATGAAGCTAAAGCATTCTTTGTTATTATCTTGTTTTTAATTTGATTGATTTGAGTTTAAAAAAATGATTTTTGTCAATTCATTAATATTAGAAATTTGCATAGTTTATAAATACAAAGGATTTAGGACTGTTAAAAATTTGCAATTTTTTAATTATAATCGAATATTTTTTTTTTTTTATTATCCTATTTAATTTTCTATCAAAATTTTTAAAGCTCCTCTTTAAGATCGAACGTTTCTCTCATTTTCATTCTTTAGCTTCTCTCCAACATTTCTCAAATTTTCTTTAAGGCGTCTTTCCAAATTCTTGCTTCTCGGAAGCTTCTCTCCAGTTTCTAAATAGCTTTTCTTAAGCTTCTATACAGCTTCTCTTTAATTTCTGCTCTAAATTTTCTCCTTGATGCTTCTCTGACTTTTATGAAGCTTCTTTTTAAGTTTTGCGTAGCTTCTTAGAAAATTCTCTTTAATCTGTATATAGTTTTTTTTCGTAATTTATCGAAAGCTTCCCTGTAGCTTTATTTATATTTTATATGTAGTTTATTTATTGTAACTTGTCGAAAACTTATTCTTTTTGGCATCTGTAATTTCTCTAAAGCTTACCTAACTCCTTTGTGGTTTCTCTTTATTGTCTCTGAAGCTTTAACTTATTTTTTGCTTAAATTGAAATTCTAGGCAGCTTCTCAGAAGCGTCCTTTTAGTTGTTAAGTATTTGTATGTATTTAAATTTGTATTAACTTTCTTCTAGCATCTCTTTTAAAATTCTATGCAGCTTCTCTCTGTTATTCTAATCTTTTCTTGAACTCCGCAAATTCGATGTTACTTCCCTCTCTTTTTCTCTACCCCTCTCTCTCTCTCTCTCTCTCTCTCTCTCTCTCTCTCTCTCTCTCTCTCTCTTATTTTTATCCTGACCTTTTCTTGAACTTTGCTCTAGCATCTCTCTAGCTTTTCATCCTCAACTGTTTGCTACTCTATTGTCACTGTAATTCATATTTCTTGGGATTTGATCGGCTGAACAATGGAATTGGTTCCAGAACCTTGCGCTGTCTAATAGGTAATGCCCACGTCTAGAGCGCACAGAGTAGATTTGTCTTTCTATAGACAAGTACAAGTACAATATTGCTCGCTCCGATTTAGTTAGTTAACTCTAACAGTTAATAAACACATGCGTAGTTGAAGTTGTTGTCCCTCAAAATGTTGGGAATGTTCATCTTCATGCTTCGCAGATGTCGCAATGTCGTTGTTCTTCTGCTGTTGTCGTTTTTTTTTGTTAGTTGTATTGTTGCTGTGGTTAATCGCTGATCGCACGGTTTCGAGCCGCAGCCTACGAAAATTGCCACAGCTGATGCCAGGCCAAAGATACATTGAGGAAAACAAGTCTATTTCTGTATCTGTATCTGTTTCTCTGTTTCTGTTTCTGCTGTATGCATATGTTATGTGCGAGTGACATCATAATTTGTTTGGCAACAACAACAGTTGCAACTGCCACATGCTGCATGCCGCATGCCGCATGCCACACTCATAACTGCAACGCATCTAACTGTCAATTGTCACAGCTTGTTCCATTCGTTCGCTTCGCTGCCAAATTATGACTGCATGTTGCAACAGTTGCATTAACTGTATTCGAGACTTCTTCCTCTTCTTCTTCTATGTCTACTTCTTCTTCTTCTTTTACTACTTCTGCTTCTTCTCTGAGAAGAGTTCGCATCGTAGTCGTACACAAAGTTGGCTTTCACTGACCACCCCGATCGATAGTTGATCGCTGATCGCTGATCACTGATCACTGATCGTTGGTCAATTACCAGAAATCACTTTCCTTCTGCTCCATGCCCCAAAGCTACTTCCCACTTCCCTCGTCTATCTTCCTCCCCTCTCCCACTCTACCGAGGGGGCAGATGATCTGCCACAGTTTTGGTCACACAGGCTCTCTTTTTATTGTGGCAGCTTCAGCTTCATCTTCGCTTCCTCCCTCGCTCTCGCCTGTCTTTAAGACTCGTCTCGATTTCAGCTTGTGCTCATTCTGTGTTGGGAAACTGCTTTGTGCTGGAATGCGCAAATGAAGTGTGAACTACCTGAGACTAACACGACTAGCAGTTACCCTCTACATAATTTATATGTTCCACAATTGTTTATATATTTATTTTGGTTAATAATATAATTTTAACTTGTAAATATCGATTGCTTAATTTAATGCAATTTGAACTATGCCTTGAACATATTTTGGAGTATTCAGTTTGCTAACATTTTCATAAATCTATAATCAGATGCAATTTGAACTATGACTTGAACCTATTTTAAAGTATTCAGTTATCTAAAATCTGTAATAAATTATATGTTATACAATATACTGCTTACATATACTAAATATAATGTAATATACTATTTAAGGCTATGCTGGAAAGGAACTATTTGGCATGTTTCGAGGATTACAAAAAACAGGGGGAATACATTGAACGGGAATGAAATTTATGTAGAAGAATATATAAAGATTTTAAATTTTTCAAAATAAATTCACCTTACTTCTTACCCACATTAGTAGTTATGAATGGGCAAAAATGCTTCAAATTTCAGCCGAACGAAATTTCTAGAAAATTAGTAAAATAGATAACTTTGCTAACAATTTTTCATGTGATTTTTATGTTTTTCAAGCAATACTAATTTCAGTTCAATTTACAGTTTTGCTAAGTAACATTTTCCTATAAGATTATAATGTGTTCGTTGGGAAACAAAGTGTGAGCTGAATTTTTCTGAACTCACAATTTTGCTAAACGCCTTTTTTCTAATTTGAACAGACTTTGTAATATTCTGAAACATATTTTTACCATATGATAATTGTGTTATTATTATAGGCCAACTATTATTTTATAGGCCAACAAAATAGTAGCTGAATTTTGACTTAATTCACAATTTAAATTTAAATTAAAAAAACAATTTTATTCCAATTTCAACTGACTTTATAATATACTATATGAAATATAATAGATAATGCAATAATAGTATATATAAAATAAATAATAAGATAATATATTTATATACACATTTATATTCAATGGCAGCTAAGTGTCTCCTAAACTTCAAGAGTGAATTACCCTTGATGTGAATAGTCGTTGATGGACTGCGCTTGGCCTGCTTTACAGGGTATTTAAGAGCGGCAAAGTCCAGAAAACGTGAGCGCCTCAGACATCAATCGATGCTGAGCTGAAGTTGAAGCTGCAGCGAAAAAACCATAACGAAAATCGAAAACTATTTTTCACAGTCGTTTGAGTGTTTTTTTTAGCCAGGGCCAAAGTCAAAGATGCTGAGCCCGCCAACGGCGACAAAAAGTCAAAGTCAAAACCGAAAACGAAAAACAAAAAACGAAAAAAATCACATTTAGAATTATTTTCGTTCGTTTTCTTTATGGCCAAAGAAAGTTTTTCGCCACAGACGCCGCAATCTTTGGACATTTTCCGATGCTTTTAGGGCTCGTTTTATAAGTATTTTGTGTTTCTTCTTCTCTGGGTGTTTTTTTTTTTTTTTTTTTTTAGAGTTTTCTCGTTGAGCGTTTTGCTTCGTTTGGCTTTTTGTGTCTTCATCCAAAGTTGTAGTTGTAGTTGTAGTTGGAGTCGTAGTTGGAGTCGTAGTATCTACATCTATCTGTCTATGCCTATGCCTACTTCTCAGAGACGGGGTTTGGGTCTTTTGTTCTTCTTGGCTTGGCTGTTGTATCTGGCTGGAAAATGCTATCTAACGGCATCAGTTACACTACATAACTGTTCTCACTTTCTTGACTGAGTCTCAGCTGCCGCTTGAAAAATTTATTGTTGTTTTGTCTCTGTTGCCGCATATCCGGTGCGACGGCGACGTCGCTTGCCACGGATGGTGTCCGCAACCATTACGATTACTTAGAGCGCATTACATGCCACATGAATTGAAATAGAACCAGACACACAGCCAACAGAAAACAAATGAAACAGCAATAGAAATACGAAACAAGAAACAGCAATAGAATCCAAAATTAAAACCAGAATTACAATTACAATTTACAATTTGAATCCAGGCAAATGAAGAAGACGGAAAAGAATTCAACCTCTTGAGTGAAATTTCATGTTCCAAATTCGAAGAAAAGATTGCATATCTTTACGCTTCTCTGTGCAACAAGTGAAGTTATTTAAGTTATTTGTTCAACCCCAAACTTTGTTTGATTTGCAACCGCCTTCAATGTCGAATTCAAATTTCATTCAAATAATCTTTCTATCTAAGAAAATGATTTTAAAAAAATTCAACTTAAAAAGAATTCAATATCAAGAAAATTGTAAATGTCAACAAAAATTTATTTATTGAAAAATTAAAAATCGGACGAAATTCTTAAAACGGACGAAATGTTTTTTTAAGTTTTTAAATGTTGAAATATTCTATTAAGCTTTCTATGCAAAGCGAAAATTATTAATGTGTAAATTAAGACAATAAATACTTTATCAATAATTATTCTTTGGTTATTAAATCATTAAGTATCCACGCAGAAAAACAAAATTTCCTAAAATCAAGAATAAAATCTTGAATCAAAATTTAAGATGGCAAAATTGAACAATTCAGGCTTATTCTTAAATCAAGATTAAAATTATACAAAAATGTTAGATTGCCCAATCTTGAAATTCAAGATTATTATCTTGTTTTAAGAATGAGAAAATCGCAAATTAGAACTAAGAAAGAAATGTATTAAATCAAGATCAAATGATCTAAAATTTAGATTGTTACAAAAAAAAAAAAAGATTTATGTTTCAAGATTTTGTTTTAAGATCGAAAATTTTGAAATCAAGATTTGCCTCTTATTTTCAATCTAGAACAAAACATTTTTGAATAAAGATTTTAATCGTAAAATGCAAATTCAGCATAAGAATCTTGATTTAAATTTGTTTAACCTAAAAATCTTATTTTCGATTTTTTTTAATCTAGATTTTTAATCAATCTACATTTTTTCTCTTTGCGTTTTTCTCTCCTTTGTTTTTATACGAATTTACAGCTCTAATTCAATATAGAGTTGGAATTTTATGAAATTCCATTAATTCAATTGTCAATTTAATGTCCGTCGAAAAAGTTAAAGAAATTAAATTTCTTATTTAAGGCTATTATAAATAAATATTTCAGTACACTAAACAATATTTAAATAAATTCAACACTTTATTAATGCTGTAGAAAATATTTAAAGCAATTCATTTCTTTATTTACTGCACTATAAAATATTGTAAGCCTTACAAAGAAATTTTTGACTTGTGGTCTGACAGCAACTTAATCAATTCTTTCAGCATTCAGCATTCAACATAGACATTTATTTATTAGTTGGCTGCGAGTTGAGTGAACTAACTCGGATTCGGATTGAGTTGTATTCAGAATGCGGTCTTTGTTTGTTGTGAAAATATCAATTACGATTCCAAACTGGCAAACTGAATTGAAAGCTTTAAAGTTTTAGTTTCATATTCCGAAAAGTGTCTGATGATCGCATGGTAAACAAAAAGTTTGTCGGTCAAGTTCTGACTACGATTGTTTGAGCTACTTTATGGTTATTATCATATAAGCAGATAGATGTGTTTTATATAGAAGACGTTTCATCTTGCTGCTACAGAAAGAGAGAGAGAGAACAAAGAAAGCCTTTCTTAAGCCGAAATTGAAGTTGAAACTCATTTGTCTTCGGCTTAGCACTTTCACCTATTGATGGAGTTTTTTTTTTTACATTTCTTCGATGCATTTATTAGTCAAATCAAGGGCAAAATGCATAATAAACGATACTTCGAAGCATGCATAGAATTTCAAATGAATAAATTGAGAGCTAAGAACTTCACTAAGAACCAGTTGAAGATTAGATATGGAAATGGAACTAATCTATTATGGCTCACTTAAGAGTGCAAGACAGAAAGATAGATAGATGGATAGATAGATAGATATGTAGATAGATAGTCTGATCTATGTGAAGCGATTTCTATCACTTGCACCTCGTATGGATGGATAAAAAAGTGTCTCGCTGAAGCAGCGAGAAGCGAGAAGCGAGTGAAATCAACGGCAACAACAACACATTTATCAAAATTGTAATGAAAGTAAAACCCATTAGATTCAATGAGCGACGATGACCATGACAAGAAAGCAGACGTGCGACACGTGTAAATCCAAAATGAAAAATACAAGACTCGATGTAGCTGCTCAGACTTTTGTACTTGGTGGGGCGACATTAAAATAAAATCAAGTTAACACGAAAATTGTTAAAATACACAAAAAGAGTGAGAAAAAGAAAGAAAGAAAGAAAGGCCAAGCAACAACGCAGTGGCGTCAAAAGAAGTCTGTCTAAAGTTGGAAACAGTAGGAAAAAAAAAACATATAATAGAAACAGTCCGCCCAACAGACTTTAGTTAACTTCACTTCACTTCGCTTTAGTTCACTTCACTACAATTCGTATCATTTCAGTTCATTTGAGGCGAGTTCAAGTCTAGTCGTTGCGACTTTTGTGCCTTTTCTTTGAAGTGAAATTTTGCTTGAATGCCACAAAGTCTACAATGCGCCACATAAGAAGCGCAACACTATGTTACTTACTACATTACTATACTATACTATATATCATTGCAATGCCACCACAAGCGATACTCTTACTCAACTACAAATTGTTCAAATACGAGTTGGAGACACAATCAATACGATATCTCCGAAGGAAAAGTGTCTGCTTGTTGGTTACTTCTAAAAATAAATTCAAGAATGTTGCAAAAATATAATAAATGATAAAAGTTGTACCGAAAAAAGCTATAAATGTTATATTTATTTATTTACATGTTAATTAATATACAAAGTAATATAATAACTAAAAGAAGGGAGTGCTAGCAACTAAGGCCATCGACTATTTATAAAAGTTATATATCTACGTAAGCTATAACTTCAATCGAAAAATACAGGGAATATTCTAGATAATATACTGTCCCTAGTAAGGTAACATTAAAATAAAATGCATTCGAAGTCTTCGTATTTGTGGATTGAAAAGTAGATTGCAAATTTTGATCTTTTCTATCTTAAGTTAATTTTTGACATAAGATTTTTGGGTTAAAAATATCTGAATTTAAGATTAAAGACAATCTTATTTTAAGATTAATATCTTACTTCAAGAATGTTTTAATATATATTGTAAAGAACAATACAAATCATTATAGAAGAACTTTTCAATCTTAAAAAACCATCTAAAAAAAATAATATTTTTAGGTTAAAAAAAAAACTCCAAACAAAATTTCAATCCAATTAAATTTTTAAACTAAAAAAATCATCTTTTTTGATTATAAATGTCTTTAAATTGTTTCTTAAAATGTTGGAATTCTCTTGAGCAGCAAAAAGCTAAGTTAAGCTTGAATAAACACATTTATCTAAACATAATTTTTGGTAAAAATGAAGTTCAGCAGAGCGACGCAAACTGCATGATATAGCTAATAAAACCGCAGACATAGGTTGAGGTATTTGATGAAGATGACAGACAGTGGACAGAGACACACGACGACAACGACGACGGCGACTGAAACGATGACGACGAGGGTCGGACATGGGTAATGAAAAGTGCGTAGATCATTACTTGTTTTCCGCTTTTATCATGGTATTCTTTTCTTTCTTTAGCACCTGTGTGTGTGGAGGGGAGATTTCGAGACGAGACACAAAGAGGGGAGAGTGCGATAGTCAGATAGAGAGACAGAGAGAGAGTGAGAGGGGAGAGGGGAGAGAAGCTTATTGTTGTTGGACTGCATCTTAAAATACAATTTATTTCGCGTTTAATTGCTTTAATTGTGAAAATAATTTCGTTTTCATTTTCATTCGGCCAGTGAAATCTTGAGCGACGCGTTGCGTTGCGTTGAGTCGGCTCTCTATGAAGTCCAATGATTGCGATCCCCCAGGTAGACAGCGAGCATACTATATAGCATAGAAGAAGTCTCATAACTCATACGAACACATACAAACATGATTAAGAGGCCATTTGAGAGCACATAATGAGAGTGCAGTTTAGTTTCGTTTGCCCGACCAGCAAATACCGCGCCCCAAAAAAAAAAACAAAACAAAAACGAAACAAGCAAGCAAACACGCTGCAGGCAAATTAATACGTTTTCTTTCTTTGTGCTGTGCTAATTACGCGACTGTAAATCATTGAAATCTGTGCCAATCTCTGCTTCTGGGCTTACACAGCCACACATAAACTTTGGCAGCTTCTGGCTTAAGTGCAACTACTATAAGATACTATATATAAATACAAATGTAAGCTTGCTAGCCTAACAACTACAGAAAGTTGGTAGAATACAAATGCAAAATGTTAAATGAACTGAATGTTTTTCATTGGGAATAAGCTGTATTATTGTTCTTATACTATCTGTTGGTTAATCAGAAATAAGTGTATTAGTGTTCTTTTAATTGTTTAATCTGGATCATATATATTATAATGATAGTCTCCATTTCCCATTCCTTGCAACACTTCTAATCTCTTCACCAAAGTTTCTAATTTGTCAATGTTTTCTTGCGTGGCCCTTCGTTTATTGCAATTTGAACTGCTTAAAGGTGACTTGACATTAGCTTTGCATTGTGGATTCTCCACTGGAAGCTTACGCTTGATGGTTGTACCACACGATCGCTTCATGGCAACTTGATGCACTGCAGTTGTAGATTTTGATGATCCAGGAGAACTATAGTCAATTATTGTTATTTTATTTGCATTGTTGGAACGTTGAAATATATTCACCTCATTATTCGTACAATGTCAGCGCAGAACACAGAGAATAAAATGAGAAATTCAATTGACAAACCAGAAATAGACAGTCACAAAGCACTTTGACAAATGTCAACGTTTATTTCTTTTATCGAAATACTTATCGATAACACAGTTAAGGAAAAATGACAACTGCTAGACATAATAAAAAGCAAAGAAACTATCAGTCGCACATGTCAATTGGAAATTAGACATTAAAAACGATTGTTGCTACTATCGAAATTCATATCGACAACTTAGCTATGGAAGTAAGACAATTGCTAGAGAGTCAGCAAAAAACTATATAAGAAAAATTGAAGTCTGCATGAAAAACAGGTAAATTTCTTTTATTAAACTCGCGTCATAGAATGAGTAAATCGATATAAATGTATCGATAACACATTTATAAATACAAACTCCAGAAGCGACATTCAAATTAAGGGCTATGCAGTTTAAAAGGGCTTAATTTCCGACTAAACAATCACTAAGAAAATCGATAGACACTTATTGATAACACATTTATAAACTTGATATGCGATAAACGTTTATATTAACAATATTTCGAAGACTTATTAAAAACTCTGCCATCATGAACACAGTTTTTGGTATCTTCGCTGTCAATCGCTCAATTTTGTCGACACGTCATTTATCGATGACATCATCGGTATCGATAGCACAAGCAGAACTTTCAGCTTTAGCTTTTTGGCGTGAACCGTAATGAGTTCAACTCGTGCCAGCCGCAAATCAGTGAACTCAATCAGGAATTATTTGCACTTGGTCAATGCCCAAAACTGGGCAAATAGAAAACTGAAAACTGGCGAAAAAGCGTTGACCAAACACGACGTTCATTCAATATTGGTCAAAGCGAAAGACAGTTGAATAACCAAGCCAACGATGTTGGACGCAACAACTCTCAGAATGGAATGCCCAAAAAACTTAGGCTCAAAGCCAAAGCCAAGCCCAGATTCAAAGTTAGAGGCAGAGGCAGAGGCAGAGCAGCTGATGGTCTGCCAAAATGTGCAGAGCAAAAACCAAATCAAAAACAAAAGCAAAGCAATAACAAAAATTCTTAAACTTAAATAAAAGTCGTAAACCGAAATTATGCGAGTAAATGAAAGGAAGAAGAGGAAGAAGAGGAGGGAAGCAGTCATTGCAGACGGTAGCTAGAGTTATGAGCTCGACATCGACTTCGAGTTCCAGTTGAAGACGTTGGCAGAGACACAAACACACACACACACACACACACACACACACATAGGCAGATTTGAGTTTCAAATCAAAAAGCTAATGAAAAGGTTATAAATGCCGTTATGGCGCACACACACACACACACACAAAGTCACTCACAGTTAGAGGCAGAAATTATGCCAATACAAATACAAATACGAATGGGAATAGCAATAAGCAAGAGTCTCAAACTTAGACTGCGACTGCGACGGAGATAGAGACACAAGCAGCAGAAGAAGAAGAAGAAAAAACAGCCTCGGCCTCTCTTCTAATTTACTCCAAGAACATTCAAAAAGCCAAACAAACTGAATTTGAATTTCAAGCACTTGCTACACAGAGAGAAAAAGTCACCTTGTTAGCCACTTATTGCATTTTTGTATGTATAGAATTAGTTTAGCATTGTTTAAAACGATTTATTAATTGAGTTTACTAAACCAAAATATTAGTTGCGTTATTATTTTATGTTTATACATATTTATAGTTTATAGCATATACTTAATCGGATGCAAATTTCTAGTTTAATTTCAACTCATAGACTAAAAAAAAAAAAAAAGTACATGTTTAATCTAACTTCAACTCAAAACAAAAACTAATAAATAAAAATATAAATAAATAAAATGAATAAAATATAATTTGACTTTATCTTAAATAGAACTAATTCTAATTCAAAATCTGTTTTTTATAATTTTCTAAACTTAACTTATTTTTTAAAACTTTTTGTTCGTATGGCTTTAAGGAACAACAAAATTTAAGATTCAGAAGCAATATAGTCTGAATCGATAGCTATGCATATTTAATTTTCAAACGTCTGAAAAATTCGGACTTTTTACTCTTACTACATTTCTTCGGAAAATGTTTCTAATTAAAGATCAATTTTTTAAATACTGGCAGAAAAATATGAAATCCATTTTTTTTTTTGAAATTTTCTTCAAACTCGAAACGTTTTCAAAAATGCTGTTTGCTTATTATTATAACTTTCATACTATACTTCATACTAAATACTACTTCATATTATATATTATACTTTATACTATATACTATACTTCATACTATATACTATACTTCATAGAATATACTATACTTAATACTATATATTGTGCTATCAACGATAATAATAAACTTATAGAGCCTAGAATTATTTTTGTTAAGCGTATTTTTTTAGATTATCATATTTTGCTCTGTGTGTATTCGCTTCTCGCTCTGCCTTTGTTGTCTGTCTCTGTCTCTCTGCTGTTCTCTATTGCTGCATCTGGAATGCTAAACATGCAAGCGCAAGCGCAGAGCAAGAGCAAGCTTCTGCCCAACCCGGCCTGGTCTGGTCTGGTCTGTTGTGTTCTGGTCTTGCTCTTGGTCTTGGTCTTGGCTTTGACTTTGGCCAGGTTGCTGCTTCACACGCTGACTGGCGATGCATCAAGCGGCGAATTGATGCCGCCGATGATGAGGTGCCACTGCCAGTTGCCTCCTCTATCTCTCTCTCTCTCTCTCTGTCTCTCTCTGTCTCTCTTGCAGGCATAATGAGAGTTGAGCCAGCGAACAGCGAAGCTTGGCTGAGATTATGCTAATAAGTTGGCGCTGGAGTTTTGCCGGCAAACGGTATTGGTAACCAAAGTCATGAACGCGAACGCGAACGCAAACGTATCCAAAAGCGCTGCAAGCAAAGAATAGAACAAGAATTGAAGCTGAAGCTGAGGCTGAGGCTGAAGTCTGAAGTCAGAGCAACGACAGCAAACGGAACAGAGACAGAGACAACAGTAAAAGCTGAAGCTGAAGCTGAGCTGCATTCTAGGTCAGTGACTAGCACTAGGAGTGAAGCTGCCACAGCCACTGCCACCGCATGTTGCTGCCACAGTTGCTGCTGCCACCGCATGTTGCTGCTGCTTTTGCTTATGGTGTTGGCCAATGTCTCATTCATTTATCAGACAACCACACGGACACCGCATGGACGAGGCGCAGGCCAATGGAAATCGGTCAATTGTTCGCCTGGTCGAAGCTGTCAGAGCCAAAGCATTGCATTTCCCATTTCGATGCCTCCTTGGCTTGCATATTACGAGTATGTTGGCCTAAATGGCTATTTGGCCATTGAAATTGCAATCGCAATCACAGTGAGCACCAATGCCACAGGGGGAGACAAAGAGAGATAGAAACAGAGAGAGAGAGAGAGAGAGACGGGCAACAAATTGAGCTCAAGTCAACGCCCACATTCAAAGAATGACCTTCAGTTTAGCACACATTTGGTTGTCGTTAGATCTGTTATTAGGTTTAAGTATAGAACAGTCTCATAAATCGATGTCTGCCTTTGGTTGCCATTAGTCTAATATGCTCGACGGGCAATTTTTCATTTGTAGAGCACAGATCTTAATGCAAATTGTTACGTTGCTTAATCTTCAACTATTAGCTACTAAATGTTTAATAAGTACACTAATTAATAATCATAATAGAATGATTTGAAAGTTCAAATATAAACTATTAATTCTATTATAAAAGTTGTATATCAAGATTAAAAATCTTTTTTATTCTCTTGTGTGGAATCATTCTATCGCTAGACGTTCTCAATAGCACTAAAATCTTGCGGCATTGTTAGCAAAATATACCAAAAGTAATGTAATGTAAATTTGGCAAGTAATAATACCTTTTTGTAATATAGCAACAAAAATACTGAAATATAAATACGGTATGTTATATTACACTATAATAAAATACTGAAAAAAACTGATATGTAAATTTGATAAGTTATAATACTATTTTATAATAAATAATTATAATCCCTATATAATATACTTTAAAAATACTGAAACGTAACTTTGGTAAGTTATAATACTCTTTTACAATATACCAACAAAATGCTGAATTTGGTAAGTTATACTTTCATTTCATACCAACAAAAATACTGAAATGTAAATACGGTATGTTATAATACACTATAATAAAATACTGAAAAAAACTGATATGTAAATTTGATAAGTTATAATACTATTTTATAATAAATACTGAAATGTAAATTTGGTTCGTTGTAGTACTCTAATATAATTATAATCCCTATTTATAATATACTGAAAAAATACTGAAACGTAACTTTGGTAAGTTATAATACTCTTTTGAAATATAAAAAAAAACTGAATTTGGTAAGTTATAATTTCATTTCATAACAACAAAAATACTGAAATGTAAATGCGTTAATAATATATCGAAATAATACTGATATGCAAATTTGGTAAGTTATGATACCATTTTATAATATACAAAAAAAATACTTAAATATAAATTTGGTATGTTGTTATAGTCTCATATACCGAAAAATACTGAAATGATTATATGTTATGGGATATCCAGTATACCGAAAAAATACTAAAAGGTGAATTTAATAAGAGATAATATCATTTTTCAAAAAAAGAAAACTAAAATGTAAATTTGGTAAGTTATAACACCCTTTAGCTCAATGAGTAGGAAGTATAAAAATTGAGTGAAAGAAATTTTAAAATATATTCGACTACAACAAATTGGATTATTTAATTAAAATATTTAATCTGCATAGATATAAAGCAGTATCAATAATTTTGAATCTTGAATAGAAATCAGTAATGCAAACAAATTTATAAAATGTATATAAAACATATTTTACATAACTCAAAAAGATTAAATTCATATAGGATAACCATAAGAAATAAAATATCTCTTCGATAGTAGCTGAAAATCTTGTTGTCTTATTCTCTCTCTATGATATATGATACATTTGCGAATCAAGCGACAAAAAAGTGTAGCTGTTAAAGCCTGAGCATAGATAGTGATAAATGAGTTGTGTTTTGCTTCTAATTATGGATATTACATAAGAAGTTGATGGGCGCTGAAAAGTGCAATCTCAGTTAACACTATTCTAACTAATGAAGTATTTAGTATGCGACAGTTATCTCCACTTCAAAACAAAACAAAAAAAAAGAACAGATAAAGAAACAAAAGTCAAAGACTGAGTTTTAGAGTCTGAGAAGAATTGTCAAGTGGCGAGTCAACGTTTCATTCTGAGTATCAGTTACTTGAAATTTAGCTGTCTGCGTATCTGTATCTGTATCTGTATCTGCATTTGTATCTCTATCTGTATCTGTGAAGCTTTACAGTTGTTTTTGCGCCGTTTTATGCGAATGTTGCTGCTGTTGCTGTTGCTGCTAATGCTAATGATGATAATGATAATGATAATGGTTGCCTCGACACGACTTGAGTCGAGTCGAGTCGACTTGGCGAAGCGATAATGATGCCAACAGTACTGTCCACTAACTGGACAGAACCCTGAGACAGCGAAAGAGAGGGGGGGTAAAGAAACTGCAAACGACTGCAAAATGAGTGACAATTCTCTGATCAATTATAATGCCGATTAAGAAGTTAACAATGCCAGCTAGACAAGCATGAAATAAAGATAGAGAGAGAGACCTCCCAGCAGCAGCAGCAGCAGCAGCTCTCAATGCTCAACGGTATTCAAATTGAAATGATTAAATGCATGAGCGATGGTGAATGATGAATGATCAATGATCAATGATGGAACGATCAACTTCAAAAGCTTTCATCGTTGATGCGGTGAACCAATTTAATTATTATGTTCATTAGAAGCTGACTCACAACATTTGGGATAAGCAAACGCCCCCTCATCATTTACTTATTTGCCATTTGCCTGAACTTAACTCAACTCTGCAGCTCTGATATTAATTAGCATTTCTTTTCTTTCACATTTCTTCGATGTGGGCGTCGTTTCTATGTGTGTGTGTGTGTGTGTGTGTGTGTGTGTGTCTCTGTGGGTCTCTGGGTCGCGTATCACTTTCATATTGATAATCGCAATAAATCTTCAAGTGGTTTTATTATTATTATTTTTATGGCATTTTGCTGATGTCTTCGACTCGCCTCAACTCAACTCGACTCAACTCGAGTCGAGTCGAGTCGAATCAAATCAAGGTTCTTTCGCGGACGCCGTTTTGTTTGTCATTGTTGTTGCTGCTGCTTTGGCTGCTGCTGCTGTGGTTGCCATTGTGACTGTTGTTGTTAGCGAAACCAAACAACAGAATTAGAAACAACAACAACAAAATGCTGACCCAGTAAAAGAAAAAGTTTATTTTTATAAATTTTTGTTGCTCCCCGAAGGCTTCGGCTTCGGCTTCCTCTTCCTCATCATCTTGGCTGCGTTTGGCCAACGTTTTTGGCCAACAGACTTTTTGTATAGTTATTAATTCTTAACGGTTTTTACTTTCACGTTAGAACAATATGGACATAGGCGATAATTATTTCTAAAGATGCCGCAATCTCTTCAAGCTCGCAGTCGCAGCCGCAGTCGCGTTCGTTGCCTAAGTCTTTTGTTTGCTCTTCCGCTAGTCGCCCCTGCACAACTCTGCCGCGCGCCAAGAACGCGTTGCCTCTGACAAGTTCAGCCCAAATATGTTATTTATATGGCCAACTAACGGTTCGACAATGACGAGCAAACTTTGCACTGTTTTCTGGAACTTTTAACTCAATTTTTTGCCCCTCTCCCATCTCTTTTTGCTCCCCTCGTTCTCCCCTTTTTCGTTCGTTTTGTGGCTAGGTGCTCTCTTTTCTACAACAAAACAAACAGCAAATAGAAAATGCCAAGGCAAGTAGAAAATACAACCAACACAACAAAAAAAAAAAAGCAAAAGCAAATATAGACTTAAATGGAAACTAGAACATAATGCAAATTATACTGGACAATGGCCAAAAAAAAAAAAGAGTTCAGACCAAAATAAGCAAAAGAAAAAAAGAGAGAAGTGGAGGTGAAAACCAAACAAATCGAATTTGCTAAAATCGACTTCAAGTTAGACAAAGCGACACTCGAGTAATACTTCAAACAGCACTCAGACAACACACAAAAATAGCACTCTCAACATAGTTTGTTTGATCCGGGTATGGAACTCTAAGCAACATCTTTAAAATTTAATTAATTTGTTAAACCATTAATCATAGCAAAAATCACATACAAACTTCAGCTGTTCAGCTTCGTTTTTCCGCTTACTTTTAATAAAATTCTTTTGCTGCTTTGCTTTAAATGCTGTTATAAACAAACATTTTCGAAATGTGTGTTTAATCTGATTGTTTGCACATTGCATTAACAGTTGCATTTCAGCGTAACTTTAACATGCTTTTACTTAACATATTTCGAGTAACATTTATGTCAACAGCTGTACAAATAATGCGCTATACGAAGTCACACCTTACGCTTAACTTTTAATCAACAGTCAACAGTATATAAAATATTAAATTATAGGAAAAATACTTTCCTTTAACTAATCAACATTAACAACAGGATCTTCTGCTTAAGTACAGCTGAGAGACTCGATTAGCACTCTCTAACAATGTCCAATGAATGCATCAGTTATAGTCGTAGTCATAGTCAAAGTCAAAGCCACAATCACAATCATAGTCGCAATCGCAGTCTCAACTGTAGCCATATCGAATTTGGGTCATGCATATCAGTCTGATAGTGCCATCATCATTATCCAGACATCATAACAAGCAGCACATGACATGATCTCTGGGATCTCTCGGCGATCTCTCAGATCTCTAAGATGATCGCTATCGACATAGACATCGGACAGCGGACAACGGACAGTGGACAGCAACAGCGCCTGTCTTTTTATTTTCCTTCTGTTTTCTGTTTCGTTTTTCAGTTTTGTTGTTTTCGTTTTTTTTTCGGTTTTTTTGTTTTTACTCAATAATTTTTCTTGTTTTCGTACAACTTTCACATGTGAATGCGACACGAAGTCGCGAGACGTCTGACAACTGTCGACTGTCGACTGGCGACTGACGACAGTCGACTGCAGTCATCACCTCCATTCCATCGCATCCCACCCGCTGTTCCCCCTCTCCACCCTCTCCACCAACAACTCATCCTCCTCCATCGCAGCGCTTGGCATTAATGTCTCGACCGCTTTAGTTGCTACAAGCGCGATTTACCCATTTGGCGATTTGCTGTCATATTTCGCTTTTCACTTCCTATATATACTACTGTATATTAGATTATACCATACTATTATATTATATATACTATACTGTTATATTATATATACTTCTGTATACTATATTATATATTGACTCCCATATCGAATGTAGAAATCATGTAATCATTATTTGAAGTAAATTACAAGTATGACTAACGGGTATAATTTTTAAAAGAATTTGAAAATATTCAATGAATAACTAACTATCGATGGGAGATTCTTTTGCAATATCTTATGATCATTTTCAACAACAGCATCGCTTAATATTCAAAATGTTGACTTAATTTTAAATTTATAAATTTAAGATGCAGACCTTACCATATTAATTTATTGACCGCTCACTTACAGACAACTGTAAAACAAGTAAAAACAAATTTTGTTATTTCATATTATTGTGGTAAATATCTACAGCTGAAAGCTTCAAAGTTGCAGATAAAAATATAAATAGGAAATTTTTTTTATATATTCTTTATTTATTTACAATCTATCTATCTAAAGATAATAGGTAAATTCTATGTCAATAAGAAATAAACTGTAAAAATACAAATATATTTTCTATTTTTAATGGCGTAATTATTTTCTGAATTAAAAATAAATATTAAAAACAAAGTAAGAAAGATAAAAATTGCGAGGATAAAAGCAAAACAGAAATGTTTTAATTTTAAAATATATTGAAATAATATACCGCAAATATACTAAAAATGTATTAAAGGCAAATAGCAAAAATAGCAAATTCTTTGTTTGAACTGACTTAATCGGCTATCAAAGCAGAAAAAAAGAGGAATAATGCTATAATACGGCAAAATTTCAACCAACATATCCTAATCCATAAACAAAGTTCATATGAAAGAACTGAAAAAGAAGCTGTAGATAAAATTCGTCAATCAATAATATATCTCAAAGTTCTACAAAATGATAGGAGTTTTGTTATAGGACTTTATTGCTGTTCTGGTTCAACAAGTTAATAAATAAATAAACGCACCAAATGATTACCAACAGCTGACTTTGTCAAGACACATAGTAAATTCTTTGTTTGAACTGACTGAATCGCGTATCAATGCAGAAACATAAGAGGGATAAAAGTGATATCAATTTATAAAAGAAAATTGCTTAATCCATAAACAAAGTTCATATGAAACAATTAAAAAAAAAGCTGGAGATAAAGTTTGCCAATCATAAACAATATCTCAAAGTTCTACAATATAAAGGAATGAGTATTTCCTAAAATGTGTTGTTGTGGTATTTTAATTATGTATTGCTTCATCTACTTATTAAATCTGAAATTAAAAAACAAACACAAAACAAAAACATAGCTAATACAACTGAATTAGTTTGCAACTCATTAAAACAAAGTGTATTTTGCACAACAGAATGCAAATCGAGTTTCTGTTATATTATAACATGATTAAAGCGCATCAGATTGTCGGCAATGCCAAAGTATCTCAGGCACTTAATGTTGCAGCTTTGTTTCTAATGGCAGCAATCGCTGTTGTTGGCTGTTGTTGCCGGTTGCTGTTGTTGCTGTGAGCATTGGCATGGTTGCTTGTTTGCCTGTTGCCTGTTGCCTGCTGCAGCAGCTATAAATTTAATTTCGATGCAAAGTTACAGCTTAATTCTAATGCCCAGCCAACGAGGATGGACACGAAGAAGACGTTCATCATCATCAGGCAATGGCAATGTGGCAGCAAAAGACAGCGATGGGAGCGAGAAGAAGTGAGAGGGAGATCGAGACCGAGATGGAGATGGAGAAGAGAGAGAGGGAGAGCGAGAGCGAGGGGGAAACAGCGAGAAAATCCGAATTCCAGCGATTGTGTGACCGGCGGTGCCGCATCGTTTCACCGCCCCTCCACCCTCCGTCGCCCCCTCTCTACACCTTGAAGCAGCCACGCCTCCTGCGCTCAACATGCCAACTTGCTGCAAAAGGCATTTCACTTTTTTTTTCGTGCCGCAAATGATGATCGATGTGCGCGTCGCATGTTGTCGCTGTCTTCGTTGCTGTTGTTGTTGTTGTTGTTGTTGTTGTCTCGCACGTCGAACATTTAAATTGGCAAAATATGCAAATGCCACGCCCCCCTCGCGCCTTGGCCAGCTGTTGACAAGCGCTGCCAAAAATTATTAAGATAAATGTCATGAATCTCGCCAACAGCTAAAGAAATTCGCAGCAGAATTAATTAGAGACTAAATAGACGCGTCTGACAACTCAGCAACGGCATCAGCAAAAGCGGCGACAACTCTGGCACAGCAACAACAACAACAACAACTTCATCTGCAACTCTAACTCTCTCTCAATCCTGTGCAGGATGACGCTAATACAATCCTCGCTAATCACCAGCAATGCACAGCACAGCACAACTCAATCAGAGCCGAGAGCGTGAAGAAAACATTTGTGGAGTCTACTCGACTTTCAGATACCAGCTAGTTAGTTATACAACATGAGCATGGTAATACAAATTAAGTGTGACCATAGTCATGTAAAGTGTGGCCATGCCATTAAATAAATCTGGTATTTTTTAAGATTAAAATAAATTGAAAACATCATAACTAACTGAAAAATGAAGGACAATAAAAATCAGGAAAACGAAGAAAAAATTTGAGTTTATTGTTTGTTTAGACGTATCATATAGAAAATAAAAGATCAGAAATAATTACAAATATTTTCTATTACAAATAGAAACTAAAGTAAGTTTTTTATTAAAATCCATTTCCATTTTCGATAAAACCATATTAAACGAATATACCGAAAATATACCGCAATATATATACGTATATACTAAAATATACCAAAGGCTTAATTTGGTGTATCGATATTGTACTCGATTCAAAATATACCATAAAGTACAAAATATACCAGATTGTCAGCCAAAGCGCCAGCCGAGATAATATACCCACGTCCGTCTGTCTGTCCGTCCGTCCACATAAACACCTAGATCTCAGAATCTACAAGAGATAGTCATATAATTTGTTTTAAGTTTGTTGAAAATTTTTGCCACGCCCACTTCCACACCCGCAAATATACAAAAATTGAATAGCAAGCGTTATTTTGAAGCTAGAGTCGTGGTACGTACAATAACAACCACAGTATGGATGATTGCAATTTTGATAGGAACAGCTTAAAATTGTACAAGTTTTTTAAGATATACTTTTGTACGGCTTACAATGTTATACATTTTGTACTCTATGGTATATTTTCAATGCCAATATACCAAATATAGCTCTAGGTATATTTATTTCATCTATACTGCCTACTTTTCATATTATTTTTAATCTATATTATTGCCTTTCAGCTGCTGCCGATTTATCATACCCTTTGAGCCTTTGTGCTTAGCAGGGTATAACAAATGACCAAGCGCAAGTTGTTGCTGCTGACGTTGCAGTTGACGGCGCTGCCCGCTTCGCAGTCGCAGTCGCCGTCGCAGTCGCTGTCGCATCTTGTTAGACGCACAGCATCCAAGGCGCTAATTAGCCGCGTTGTGGAATTGGTAATGGCCTGGCTCGCCTGGCTCTAATGCTGGCTCAAACACAGTCTTGAGTTCGGTTTAACTTCAAGTCTCTTTCTCTCTCTCTCTCTTTCTCTTTCGCACTGACAAACGAATTGCTGGTCAGACTTTGAGTGGCAGAGAAGACGGCGAATGGGGCCTTGATGACAACAGATGGGCCGCCCAGCACCAAGTGCGATGGACACGCAAAGCTGGAGGGGAGGGTGAGGGAGAGGGAGAGGGAGAAGAAGAGAGCAGAAGAGGCTGCGGGGGAGAAAGCGGCACCCGCATTTTAGCAGCTACACATAAATACTTAGACTCTTGAGATTGCCCCTTCGGCAGCTCAGCCATGGAAATGAAAAGAACCTTTAGCTCTGACTTTAACTTTAACTTTAACTCCAACTCTAACTCTAACTCTGGCTACCTGTAACGATGTCTTCCCCGTCCGTCTGTCCGTCTGTCCATCTGTCTGGCCATTAAGCGTGCGGGCTGCTGTTCTTCAGCATTCTACAACATCATCAGCATTAGCTCAAATCCAACTATGCTGGAGAATAGATAAGAATGGAGCACAGAGAACAGCAAACGCCATGATCAGCGCATTCTATCAAAGTGCTTATAACTAAGTAGTCTCTACCTAATCTATGACAGCACAGGTGTGATAAAGACGAACCGAGAACGAAGAGAACGGAGAGAGAGAGAGAGATGTGGAGAATTGTGCAGCTGCATTTGTTCTATTTAAAACCTTATCTCTTAACGAGTGTCATAAATTACACGTTCTCGCATTTATTTATGCATTCAATTGCATCAAGGCAAATCTATTGAGAAATTGCATTCTTAATATGCAGCAAATTCATTGATTTATTTGCAATATACTCAATTCATTGTAGGCCGCAAAAACTGCTTGAATTATATCGGCAATAAAATCGACAATAATAATATATTTTCAAGTTTTCTTAATATGTCTTTTACAAACAGCTCATATTAATATAATAAATTATAGTATTTAATTAGTATCATATTTAATTTCGCAGCTAACAACTTAAAACTTTTTTTAGTTAGCTTTAGGTTTGGGGGAAAATTGCTTTCGTATTATGCAACATACAAATATAATTTAAATTCTTCTTATTCGCTCATCTCATTACAAATAGGAATTGTATTCGTCATTTCAACAAAATAATAATAATTTGAATTCTAAATATATCGGAAATAAAATCTTCAATTACGTTTTTCGTAAACTTCAAAATGAATCTTCAGACATTTCTCAAAGTTGAAATATTTTTTTTCAATTTAAATATACAAAAAAATAACTCTTCAACTACTTATTATTATTTAATAATTCTTAATAATTTTCAGTTTCTCTAAAATATTTCATATTTAAAACGCAGAAAATAAATTTATGGACTTGCAACCTTTTTGTATCCTTTAAAAGCCACAAAAACAATATGTTTCGAAATTTTCATAATATATTTTTTATAAATATTTCTTTTAGACAGTTATTTTATCGCTATTGAAATACAATAATTACTTATAATATGAGTAGTTTTTCTTTAATATACATTTTTTCTGTATTATATATTATATTATATAACATTTTTCTTTTGAATTCTATTAAACTGTTCTAATAGAAAAGCAGAAAATTTGATTTAATAAGCATTAATCAAATTTTCTGTTGAATTGTTCATATTTCCTAAAATGTTTTACAAACTTTTCAATTACACTTTATTATTTAATAAGTCAATATTTATAAATAAAGTGTTCTAAAAATATGAGGAATTTGTTCAATTACACTTTATTATTTAATAACTCAATGTTTACAAACTTTCAGAGCAAGTTTCACTTGCGCAATTTGAAAGCAGCAATTTGTTCATAATTTTTCAATTTCCATTACAAAATTAGCCAACTTAGAGCATAAAATATATAATACCGAATACATTGTTGTTGGCTGTAAGAGGAAAGTTGTTGTTCACAAGCCACAAGAAAAGCTAAGACGATCTTCTAGAGCATCGAGAGATTTGCTTTAATGAGCGGCTTTGCGTTTTGACCCTTTGGCAAGAGGCTTGTAGTAAGCATTATGAATGCCATTTTGGCCATACACGAAACTGCATGATTCGTACTCGCATTTAGAATCAGTTCAAATACTCTCAACTCGACTCGACTCGATTCGAGATCATCAGAGAGTTGGTTCGTTGGTCGAGTAAACCACTTCCGGCCAAAGTATTTTCGACAGACATTCGACTGCGGTTTCAGCTTTTTTGGAAAGCTAACGGTTAACGTCTGCTCTCTATGATTAACTGGGGGGATATGTATGATAACAACTAATTAACTGGCAATCAAATCGAATCACAAAACGAAAAACAAACAAACGAAATGGACGGACCAACATTTTGCCCAGGGGAAGTGAAAGGTTATGCGGACTTTGCCGTCTTCGTCTCCGTCTTCGTCTCTGTCTCCGGCTTACAGCTGATACTAGCTGGCCACCGGAACAAAAGCATGAGATTCCATGGTAGCAAAAGTAAAAGCCGGCTCAGCAACAGGCTCTGCAGAGAACTGGAACTGGAACTCCAAACTGCAAACTGGAACTGGATGTGGAACTGAAACTGGAAGCCGCCGCATCGGAATCCGCGATTCAGATTGAGAATGAGAACCTCGCCAAACTGAGCAAAACTGAAAAGAAAGGCTGTCGCACGGCAGAAGACAAGACAAGATATGACCAAAAGCTGCAAAGCTGCAAATATTTAGAACGAGAGCCCAACAACAACTACCACTACAACAACAACAACAACACTCGACACACCCAACAATGTGTGTGTGTTTTTTGTTGTTGTTTGTTGTTTGTTGTGCGGTGGCAAACTGGTCAAAAGCGCTGTGTCAGCTGTGCGATTTATACGAGTTGCCAATTGCAAGATGCGAGCAAAGCCTGTCATAACAGCTGTCCGGGAATGCTTCCTCCAGCCAGCTAGCGATGGCAGCGTGACACGAGTCGAAAATTTGTAAGGCAGCTCAACAATTGAATAATTTATGTGAACAGCAGACGAAAACAAATCGAAGAAGCTTGTAAAACATAAAACAGAATTATTATTCCGTAATATGATTATGTGATCTATAATCTTAAGTGCTTAAAATGGACCAACGTTGATTTAGCAGGGTATAACTAGAAATTCTAAGGTATTGCCAACTCTTAACTTCACAATACTTGCAAATTAAAGAAACTAACTTATTCAACGAAAAAATATATGTTATTCAAAGAAATACTTTAATGATTTAAGTTAGAGACGAACTTTTCTTTAACCACATTTCTATATATCCTTGCAAATCTCTTTCCTTAACTACCTCTTTTCACTTCATAAATTGCAAATTGAAGAAACTCAGTTATTAAATGAAAACTAGATCTTATTCGAAGAGGTGCTTTAATGATTTAAGTTAGAGACGAACTTTTCAACCATCTCAACCATCTTTCTAGAAATCCTTACCAATCGATCCTTAACGACCTCTCTTGCTTTTCTCTAACTCTCTCTCCTCTATCTTTCTACCCTGCAGAATTTTTTGTAGCTTCTTTAACATTCTCAACTGTCTAACACCCTTTCTTCTTCCGTCTCTTTTTCCACCTTTCCGCTGCGTGACACGCACAAAATGACGGCTATGACAACGCATAAAGTGTAGCAGCAGAAATGTGCGGAATCTGAGGCGAGGATTAATTAAGGTTACGCACATCTTGTGAATTGGGCGCGTGACACGCGACTATGACTCAGCAGATGATCGTGACACGCGGCCTATCGCACATCGACGCATCACTAGCATGCAATTGTTGTTGCTGTGGCGCCCGAAAAGCAACAACTACAACAATAACAACAGCTACAGCTGCAATTGCAATGGAGACTTTGCTGCAACGGTGCTTTGCGATTTGCAGCTGTGACATAGAACACGCTGTTTGCTGGCAAAGGTAGCGGGAAGAGCGAGAGAGAGAGAGGGAGATAAATGAAGTGGGGGTGCACAGTTAAAACTAATGCTAAAGCGTTGCAGCAGAGATGGAGGCAGAGACAGAGGCAGAGGCATCGGCGACGGCGGCGACAGAGGCAGCTTAAGTAAGCGGAACCCAAAGCGTCAAGCAATTTTCTTATTTTAAGTGATTTCTTTACGCTTTCGCGGCAACTGCTTCAACTTTAACTCTAACAGCAGCCAAAGCAGCCGCAGCAGCGACGTCGACTGCGATTGCGATTGCAATGCTTTACTCTGCACAGCATTCGTTGCGATCTTAATTATTGTCGTCGCTGCGCAGTCGCAAGGCAAGTCTCCAACTCTCAACATTTGCTGTTATGTCAAGGCGACTGCCTCAATTGATGCCGCTCTAATGAATTATGATTACATTTACAGTCAGCGACATACTCACACTCACACACACACACACACACACACACACCATATACACTGTCCTGTTGTCTGGCAACTCTACAAGACGTCAGCGTCAGCGTCACTGTTAAGGTCGCAGCGCTGTTAGTAGCATGGCAATGACCTGCGACTGCGTAGCCGACTGCGAGCAGAGCAGAGCAAAACTGAGCGAAGAGCTTTAACTAAAATTCTCATTACGCTGTCGACGTCGCTGCTCGCTGTCTGTTTGAGTAAGCGGGCAGCGACTTTAATGTTTGTTTTCTTTACTTCTTGCTAGTTCACTATTTTGTGTTGCCAGCTCCGTTAATGTATAATGCAAATACACACACACACACACACACACACACACACATATGCATACCAACACATGTATGTACATCTTCTTTTGCTTCTTTTGTACATTTTTAACGTAACGGCTGCGAAATTTGTCACCCTTTTTGCTTTAATTGGCAGCAGCTATCAAAATAAACTCAACTTTCTTTTTTTGCCCAGTGCAGCGAGAAAACTATTCATAACAAATTATTATAAAGTCAACTTAAATCAAAATTTTTGGAAATTTGTTAATCTTTTGCCATAATTGCAATTACATAATTATTAACTCTACTTTTATAAGCTCTTCATTAAATTCAATAATTACAAATTTAATCTCACAAATTGAAAAATATATAAAATGCAATAATAATTATAAAACCAACTAAATGAACTTCCAAATATACTGTTATTACATTTAAGCAAATATTGAAATTTCCAAGTCAATAGGAATTTCCACTAAACTTGGCAGTAAACAAAACGCAACTCTATAAGGAAAAGTCTTAGCTCTAAGAAATTTTCTGAGAATTTTATGCACATAATTGAAGCCCCCGGAATACATATGCACATACAATACATATCTTCCAAAGTTGTGGTATTTGTCGTCGTCCCCCATCTTGGGCATACATAGACTAAAGTCATTCAACTGAATAGATAGACTAAGAGACGAACGTGTGTCCCACACGCTGTAGGCGATGGTTAGCACCCTAGAGGGTAGAGAACTATAGTATGCAGCTTAAGGTCACAGCAGGAGTAAAAGCTCTTCATCATTAAGAGCGCTCTTGCGCTCATTATCAATTGTAGCCCAAATTAAGAGGAGCATAGAGGAAATGATGTAAAAAAAAAGATTTATGCATGTTTGATTTATCATTATGCTGATTGCACAACATTCCAGATGCCCAGATTAGAAAGAGTGGACTCGTAATTCATTAGCATATTTATCAGTCAATAGCAAGATGGAAGAGATCAAGACAGAGACAGAAAGAGAACTTGTGTGTGTAGAGATGCTGACAAGATTACGATTACGACGAGCGCGATCTGCTTTTGCTGCTAATCCTACTAATGGCGACCCTTCCCCGCTCCAAGCTCCTTCCCTTTGTCTACGCCCCATCCACAAACTGTACTCACCATCGTAATGCCCAAAACGGTAGCCATGCAAATCGATGCGCTGTAACAGGTGCCGTTGTCTTGCCATGACTCGCTTGCCTCGCTCATTCGTTTGTATTCGTTTGTTCGTTCACTTCACTTCGTTTCATTTCGTTTCGTTCGCGCGAGCGCGAGAGCACAAGAGAGCCAGAGAGCGAGAGAGCGAGAGAGAGCAAGCGACTCTGTTGTTCAAGTTCAATGCTACGCGCACACTGCTGTTAACACTGCTTGCTGTTAAGCCACTAGAAGAAGTTCACGAGCAACTCGAAGTCCAAGTCCAAGTCCAAGGCAAGAGGCGAAGTCGCAGAAGTCTCCGGCTGGAGAGTAAGCTTTGTATGGAGAGTGCGCTCGCTCTCTTGTTCTCTTGCTTGTTCTGCATCGCGCGTTCGACTGAACTATGTGCGTGTGTGTGTGTGTGTGAAGTAGAAATGGGCTCGCGCTTTTCTTCGCTGTCGCTGTCGTTGTCGTTGTTGTTGTCTTTGTCGTTTTGTGCGTTTGCAATGCGCTGCCCGCAGTCGCCAGCTCTGCATTGGCTTTCTTATTGTGCTTGACGACGCAGCTTTCTCTGCTGCTGTTGCTGTTCTTCTGCGAGGTCGCTCTCTCAGCTCAGTTCAGCTCAGTTCTTGTCGCTGTCGCTGCTTCTGCTTCTGCCGCTGTTGCCGTTGCTGTTGCTGTTACCTCCGCTGTTCGTGTTGGTGTTGGTGTGGAGACCTCTGGGAAAGGCATAAAAGTGGCGCACTCGCTGGCCCACCAGCCATTGCGCGTAATGCAATTGAAGTGCTAACAGCGTCTCGTCTCAGTCGCATCAGCAGCAACAGCAACAGCGTGGACATATCTTCAGTTCTTTTTTTTTGGTTTGGTTGAGAATCTCAACAACACAACAGCAAAGTGTGCTTCCTAGTGAACTTCAAACTACAAATTGTGTGTGCAAGATTGCAACATTTGTTTCGCTTGGCGGATACTTCCTTCTGAGTTTCCCCCAAATTCGCCGCTCTGCAACAAAAGTGCTTCGAAAGTGTAAAAGTGCAAGCATCTCTCAATCTTTTTTTTTTTGTCTTTGGTCTGTTTTACCAACAAACAACAACAACTGCAGCCAAAGCAAACAACAAAACGGCAAAAAAAGAAAAGAAAAGAAACAAACACAAAACAAGAAACGCGAAAGGATTCTCGCTAAACAACTTGTAACAACTGAGAGAAAGAAAGCGTCTGCAATAACAACAACACCAAACAACAACAAGAACAAACTGTAATTCGTGATTGATCGTGCAATAAATTATTACAAAGAAGGTAAGATTTCCTTTACTTACATTTCCCGTGAGACAAAATCCGAGTCCCAAAAGTGCTGCAATAAAAATGATCTCAAGAACCAACAACAACAACAACAATAACATCTAATAAATCAAAGAGGATTTTTTTTTTGTATATTTTTTTTATGAGATTTTTGTAAGAAGTGTTGAAAATGCAAGCAAAATAAAAAATTAAAGATTAGTACAACTAAATAAATAAATAAAAACATAACTTATAATATATTATTTCAAAAAATAAAATAATACAACTTAAGAATTGCAATGTTTGCAAATATGACACAAAATTGATCAACATATAAAATAAATACTGAAAATGCTAGAATAATTCAGTTTATTAAAAGGATACTAAAAAAAAAACACCTAACTAATATTTTTTTTTTTATCTCGCATAAAATATAAAAACTTCCCATAAAAATAAACATTAAATTCTATTAACTAAAATAAAAATAGAAAATAAAATAATATATAATATGGAAAAGTAATATGTGATTTAGCTGACTTGGCATCTAGATCCTTATTAATGATTATTTCATATGAAATATAAATTTCAATAAAAATAAATTAATTAATAATAAAATAATGAAAAAAAAAAAAAAAATGATTACTAATAAAATAAAAATGTTAAATAAAATAATATAAATTTGAAATAATAATGTTGGAAAATAAAATGTAATTTTCATAATTATGATGACTTCAAAGTATAAAAGAATCGAATTATTTAAATGAAAGCAATAAAAAATCATTTCATCTGAAAAACGCATATTAACATTTTCAATGAATGCAACAAAATATCAAATTACTTTCCTATAAAAAACATATCAAACTATTTTTGCGCATAAATCAATAAATTTTTGTTATTCTTGCAATGCTCAGCAATAAAAATGATTTTTATGTGTCGTAAACACATTTCGAATATTATAGATGAAAATGCACTTTATTAGTTGTTGATGATGGTAACTCTATTCAGTGCTGTTCTTCATTGCGTTTTGTTGTTTGCACTTGAATTTCAAATGCAGGCGCTAAACAAAAGACTTAGGCAACGAACTTGCGTTGACCAAATGCCTTGCATTCACGCTAAAAATGAATGCAAAATTATGCATGCGTAAGAGGCGAGTGTGCGAATGTGTATGTGTGTGTGTGTGTGAGTGTGTATGTATGTGAAAGAGTTGCCCCTTTTCCCTGTTGCGACATTTTCAATGCATTGGAAAATGCAGTTGATAATTTTTCCCTCGCTCTGACTCTGTTTGGTTGCTCAACTCTTTTTCTTTTGCTGCCTGCTTCGTGCTTTTTTATTATTATTTTAATGCTTGCGCTTTATATTTTCTGTTAAAGTCATTAACGCAATTAACCGTTATTACCGCGGCCGCCATCGTCGTCGTCGTCGACGTCGACGTAGCCGGTCACCCAATTCATTAGGAAAGCATTTAGTGTAAGAAAAAAAGCTGAGCCAGAGAAAGAGAGAGAGAAGGAGAAGAAGAGAGAAAGAACGCAGCAAAAAGCAACGGGCCAAAGCATGAGAAACGCATTAAAAAAAAAAAACGAAGCAGAAGAGAAAAAATGCGCACGCAGAAGAAGAAAAAAAAAAGTCAAATGCGGAGCAGAAGTCGCAGCAGCCCCCCCAAGGCAGCGCCTTACCCCACTTTACCCCACCCCACAACAAACAGTGGCACACACACACACGCACATACACACGCACACACATTGCACCTCGCCATTGAGACCGGCGTCTTGTTTTATGGCTTTTCACACACACACAAACAGAGAACATCTCGGGCAGAAGCCAAAAAATGTTTAGCTTGACTTTGTTGAAATTAAAGTTTATTGTTTCTGTTGTCGTCGTCGTCGACGTCGACGTCTTGATGTTCTTGCCGCCCCGGAAATAACGTAATAATGTTGCATAAAAATGACTTGTTGTTTTATAATCGAATCGTAAAAACGCTGAAAAAAAAGAGAACTTAAAGCGGACCGCCCGCCTGGTCAAGACGGGGCTTAAAAACAATTTACAGAACGAAACGCGTTGCACACAGCACTCAGTACAAACAAAAGACTTAGGCAACGAACTTGCGCAGCAGGCAACCATTTGCATTAGATGTTCTCTCTCTCGCTGTTCGCTTTAATTAAACCATGCACATTTCATGGCAAATGAATGTAGTTTCTCTGTCGTTAGCTGTCGTCAGTCATTCGGCTGTTGTTGGTGTTATTCTTGCTCTTTTGCTGGCCGCCGGCGCCCCGATTTCATGTGGACCGTTTCCGAGGCGATGCGTGTCGGCAGCTGCTACAAAACTGACCCAAATCTGCCACAGCCAAGCGCAACACCAAAAACGAAAACCAACAACGAAAAAGATGCCAGCAACAACTCGAACTAAACGTTAAGCGCTAAAAGCTTTTGCTGTAGTTCGATTTGTTGTTGTTCTTGTTGTTGTTGTTGGCCCACTTTTCAATGCGCCTCGCATTTGTCGGCTTTTTTTTTCATTCGTGTGGCAATCAAGTTGCCAAGTCGCAAAATCGCAAAGTTCTTGTTGCGGAAATTGATGAAATCGATGTTCATTAGATTAGAATAAAGTACACGACACGAGTCGAATGTGAATGACAGTCTAAAGACGCTTCAAAGGGTCACAGCAAAAGCGCAGAAGAAGGCCGAAGAAGAGGAAGAGAAACTACTATATTATTAAGTACCATATTATTGAGGAAAAACTGTTTTGCAAATTGTAGCATCGAATTTTAGTATTTGCTTAAACTAAAAACAATCTTTGAGAAGTCATTTCATAATTACAAGAAATTCAAATTTATTATTTATTTATATTTTATATTAAATCTAGTCATAAATAATAAATTTAAATTACAGAAAAAAAGAATGCTGTTATTGCAAAAGCATTTTCCATCAAGGAAATTCAACTTGTAAAAGTAAAAATAAATAAATAAATAAGTTCAAGCTCCACTAAAACATATAAAAAAGTAATAAAAAAAACGAATTTCAAAACTTTTAAAAAGAAAATCGAGCGAATAGTTTGAGCATTGATGAATTTACTATGCAGATTTCATTGAGAAATAAATTCTATTCAATTTTGAACCAATTTAAATATAAATATAATTTGAAATTATGCTTAGAAGTTCAGAAAATATAAAAAGGATCATTTATTGGTTTACAAAAATAGTAGTCAATGAAATTACAAAGTGGAGAAGAGTTTATTATTCATTTTCGTTTATTATTCATTTTTCAATTACAAGGAAATAAATGCAAGCCTCAATTGAGAAATAAATTCCATTTAAATGAACAATAATTTAAAATATATTTTTAAATTATGCTCATAAATTTCGAAAATATAATAATAGCATTTATAATGATTAATCATCTTTAAAGAAATACTTGATATTTGACAATTTTCTATTCTTAAAACAAAAAAAAGTCTTCATAAGACAACAAAGCTGAGCAGAAATCAAAAAATTTACAAGTTAGAAAATTTGCAATTATTTATTTATAGTGCGTTACTTTAGATTTTTGTTGTACTTATTTACATGCGACTTTAAATGTCTTCTATCAAGGAAATGCAATTTCACAGCAGAGAAAATCTTGCAGACATTTGAGCTTTGATGAGTTTGCAGTTTTGTCTGGAATTTGAAAACCTGGCGAGAGCAAGTCGTAGAAATTAAAGTCGCAGCTAAATTGAGAACAAGTGCAATAAACTTAGCTTAGAGTAAGCAACGTTTTATTGAAGTGCAATTCAATTTGTAATCAAGTTGCAATTAAATGCGATAAAGCTGAACTTGAAGATAGAGAGAGAGATTCGTTCCCACTCGTGTTGCAAGTTGTGTTGCATCAGTTGCGAGCAGTTTGGATTTACCGCTTCGCTGCGTCTCAAAATTTGAGTGTGGCACAGTTTTGTCGGTGTCTGTTGCTGACCCAGTTTGTTGCAACCATTTGTGGCAAGCACCTGTTTTGCGACAATACACCAAGTTGAATTTGCGCGCAGCTTAGTTTATTTTTTTTCTGTTTTTCTGCTTTTGTGTTTTTGTTTTTCGGCAAAGCGAACAAACAAAGTGAAGTGAAGAGACTCTTGTGTTCACACCTTGAGCTGACAAATTCGAGTGGCTGTTGAATGGTCAGCGATACAGCGATTGTGAATCTGAGTGAGTGCACTCGAAATCATTCAGCAAACAGCAAACAGCAAAAAAAAAAACGAGAATACCAAAAAAAAAGAACTGAAGAAGCAACCGAAGACTGTTCCAATTCAGCAATGTGTGTGGATGATGACGACGATGATGATGATGATGATGATCTGGCACTTTCCTCGTTCCAGCTGAAATATTTTCGTTTTCTTTTGATGATGATAATGGGGCAGTAAACAGAGTATATACTATATACTATATATCTATGCTATGCTATGCTATCTATGCTAGTCAACGGTTCTTTTTTTGGCTTTTGTTTCGTTTATTTTTTCTCCGCTCTTTTAGTTCCCATTATGAATTTGGTTTGTCGACTGCGTGATGAATTGGGTCAGCATTATTATTCAGCCTCCCAAAACAAACAAAAAAAAAACAAAAAGAAAAGAAGTTCCAGAATTCTTTCCTCAAATGAAAGTAGTCGAGTGGCACTTTTTACTAACTATTTAACTTGGCTTTCGCTTGGCCTTTAGTCATGGTTTTTGTTTTTGTTCTGCAATTAGCATATGATCTAATGCTTGTAATAGTCGAGAGTTTTGTCTCGCTTTTCTCTCCTCCTTTTAGTGGCCAATTTTGAAATGCTTACGCTTGTTAAGACTTAACTCTTATCTGTCCGCTGTCCGCTGTCTGCTGTCTGCGCTCTCATCAATCAGCAACTCGCTTGATTAGCACCCACTGAATATTCTTGTCTTTCTTTTTGTTTTTGGCATTTGATTGAAAGAGTCATCAACAGAAGAGCTCAACTCAACTCAACAGCAACTCTTAACTCAAGCTGTCTCCGCTGGGCGTGCTGCTTTTGTGCTTGATGGATTAGCAAGTTCTTGAGGCCTTGTGTGTAGCACTTCCCCAAATCAAGTTGTTGTCGCTCGCTCGTTCGGTTTTTTGTTGTTGTTGTTCTTGGCAAAGCAAATGCGTGAAAGTGTTCCCATTTCGAGTGTCATTTTCAAGTTGCCAGCGATCATGATGATGATGATGATGATATCATTGCACTTGACGTGTAAATGTCTGCTTATATGTATATATTTCATTTATATGTCTGTGTGAGCATAAGTATTACTTATGTACAAACTTATGCCTTTTTATAAGGTATGTAACAGGCAGAAGAAGGCATCTCCGAACCCATAAAGTATAAATGTTCTTGATATAGCCATATCCGGCTGTCTGTCTGTCCATTCATATGAACACCCAGATCTTAGAAACTATTGGAAATAGAGGCTTAGTTGCTTTAGCTGATATCTTTGATTTGATATAAATATACCAAATATAGGGTTCGGTATATCTTAGTATTGTTTTGGTAAATTCATTTCGTACATTTTTAGAATATCGCAGTGTATTGTTTTTATATTTTTACCAGTTTTGGTATATTTTAGTATTTTTGTGGTATATTGTTCGGTATATTTTTAGAATAATACCGCACTACTTTGGCTTTATTCAAAATGGGTACACTATGAATGTATTACTATATCAATATACCAAATGTGACATTCAGTATATTTCAGTATTTTTGCAGTATATTAATTTGGTATATATTTTTAGAATAATACCGCACTACTTTGGCTTTATTCAAAATGTATTACTATATCAATACCAATACCAAATGTGGCATTCGGTATATTTCAGTATTTTTGCAGTATATTAATTAGGTATATTTTTAAAATAAAACCGCACTGTTTTTTCTTCTATAAAGAATGAGTAGCCCTTGGTATATTTTAGTATTTTTGTGGTATATTATTTGGTATATTTTTAGAGTAATACAAAATGTGTACCGGGTATCTCAGCTTTCTTACTTCTTGTATTTGCCTGTGTTTGCCGTGTGCTTGCGCTCATTTAATGGGCAACAAACAGTTTTTAATGAGCTCAACTGTAATTGGACTTTGGGCGCATGCAAATGCGATTCATTGCCGTGTGAGTGAGTGTAAGTTTGTATGTGTGTGAGTGTTTGTAAATTATGTTTGTGGAGTATGCGAATGTGTGCTGTTGTGCACCGCTCGCTTGCTTGCTCGCTTCTTCTTCTTCTCGCTTCTCGCTCTCTGCGCTTCGTAGAATTTTCTGTGGAAATTGGAGCAAGTTGGCAACGTGAAGCGTGGCAGCTCAGCGAGGCGTTGCACATTTGCATGCGGCCTAATAAAAAAATGAAGAAAAGCAAGTGCTCGCCATAAGTTTGTGTCTTAAGTCTTTTGTTTGCAATCAAATAGAAAGCAAAACATTTATTGCTACCGTTGCTGCTGTTGCTGCCGTTGCATGTCACCAAGTTGCCTCGATTTAATTGTTTTCGTTTGCAGCTGTTAGTTTAATTACTCAGCATGCAAATATATACAAATACATATATAGACGTATGTATATAAAGCGATGGAGATCTGATGTTGGTTTAGTTGCTGGCATCCGCTCGTTTCTTTTTTGCACTTTCCACACACGATTGAATGATGACTTGGGCGACCGTTGCCACATGCAACAGCCGGAGTCGCAGCCGCAGCGTATATCAATAACCCATTAGACGAAGACTCTGAGTAGTAGATACCGTTACGCAGCAACTTTTCCAAGCGATAGAGAGAGAGAGCGGAGAGTGGAGAGTGGAGAGCGACAGTTAGCGGGGCTTACAAGCCAAAGAACATGTTCGAAACCAGAATGAAGCAAACACACACACACACACACACACATGCCACAACGTGGCTTTAATGATGATGACAATGGCCACGACTCGAAGTCGACGTCGTCGTCGTCGTCGTCGTCGTCGTCAGCTGACCACCAAATAAGTTCAAATATGCATTCAGCAGCGCTGAGAAAATGATGATCAAAGCCCAAAGAAAAGTAGCTTAAATTAACAACAACAAAAATACAAAAAAACAAAAAACCAAAACAAACTTGTTCTTCTCTCTCGGTCTCGCTTTTAAGCTGATTGTTATTATGATCAGATTCGGGAATAACTAATAATTAAGGCGCATTGTTTGGCTCCCAAACAACAACAAAAAAAATAAAAACTAGCTGCACTTTGCTGCACACAGCATAAAGAAAGCAGCAGCAGAAAAACTTCAGCAGACGCAGCTGGATGCAGCTTATTAAAAGAAACGAAAATAAGAAAGACAAAAACTTTTTATCAAGTTGCTTTTGATTTACGACGCAGTCTGGGAATTAAGACAAAGCTTTGCAGCTTTTTTAATGAATGCCCCCAGCTGCAAGCAATTTGTAAGCATAACTGAATACAATCAAAAAGCATTTGGAGACAATAGCAAAATCATCAAATGGAAAACTGCCTAAAATGCGACAGATATATAGAATTAATTAACTATAGAGCAAAAGTCTTACACCGAATTTAAACTTTCGATAAACTTTTTGTAAAACTTGCAACTAATTTATATTTCATTACAAAACTGTTCAATCTTCCTATTAAGTCAACTATTTATATTTCATTACGAAACTTTTCAACCTTTCTATAATCTCAACTATTTGTATTGCATTCTATATAGTTGTAAATTATATTAAGACACGTAAAAGCTTTTGTAATTTAAGTGATTTAAATGTAATAACTATTTTTCAAAAGCAGTCAAATTATCGTTGAAATTCTTTCAGTTTCAATTACAACTTTAAACTTTCTGTAAAAGTCAACCACAAAGTGAACTAATTTAAAGTTATTCAACATAATTTAAAATATGTTAAGATTTGTATTGGCCTTCACAATGCAATCGATTAGAATTCAATATTTAATTTTCGAAAGCAGTTAAATTTTCCAATTAATTCAACAATTTTTTTTTAATTCCATATTACTCTGAGTCAACTATTTTAATTCTATTCATTATAATTGATAAAATGTTAAGATCTTTTTTATCTTTTACAATTTACAATTACTTTCTTATAAATTCCACTATTTGTATTTCATTCTATATAATTGAAAACAAAAAATTTGAAAGCTTTCGCAAATTTAATGTGATTTAAACTGACATCGAAAAAAAAACAAAAAACGTTAAAGTTAGTCAGCACTTTGGGCTTCAAGTAGAAATTGATGCATAATTATTGAGTGAGGGAAAGCTGCACATGAAAAACTCAGTCAATAGTTGTTAGGAAAAAGCACTTGGCAAATGGAGGTCGAGAGTTCGCATATTGAAATTCTAGTTGCGAGTTATTTTTTTTGTATTTTTTTTTGTGCTTCATCGTCTCTGTGCGATTTGTGTTGAAGTGTATTTTGGTTAGGAATCATGTCAAGTCGATTGATGAATGTAAATTGGACATGTCCTGACATGACTTTGCATGTTTTTGTTTAAGTATTTGCATAAACCGCGAAAACTGTGTCACTAACAAATTGCATTTCTTTTCTTTTTCCACGTCTCGTTGCAGTTGACGCACTTTGAAGCTGCAGCAACAACAACAAAAATACTTGAAGGTAAGTTTTATCTTTGCTTTGCTTGATTTGCTTGATGTTTGAGTTGAACTTGACTTTGATTTTAGCGCGATGCAATGCAAAGGCAACGCAACGCAACGCAACGTTGTTGACTATTTATAAGTCAGAGCCGCAATCAGTTGGCAATTAGTCACTCAAACTGACTGACAATGATTGCGCCGGTTGCAAGCAAACGTAGCAAACGTTGACGTTGCAAGTTGGCCATACTTCACAATTAGGGCGCTGCACAGATAAATGTCAGTGTGGCTTTACTCGCCAACTAATTGACGATTGCAGTTCCAGTTGCAACAGTTGCAACAGTTGCAGCTGTGGCAGCAGCAGCATCTTCTTTCGCTTTGGCATTGGCTTTGGCGGCAGCGTTGGCGGCTCTGCGGCAATGACATTGAGTAATGCGAGCAACGCTTTAAAACGTTTGCTGCGCTTTTGATTTGGACTCGCCAAGCCGCGAAAAACGCGCTCTTGACGACTGCCCAACAATTAACTGCCGCTGCTTCTTCTTCTCCCGTCTCCGTCTCCGACTCCGACTCCGTCATCTTCTTTTGCTGACAAAACGAAAATGAATTGCCGCTTTCAAAATAGCAAAAGACAAAAGCAGACGGCGAACAATTTTCAGCCAAACAACGCCCCGAAGTTCAGTCTCAGCTCTGCAGCTGGGCGCGTCTCTCTCACCTCCCTCCCTCCCCGCCTTCTCCATCGCTCTCTTGTTGCGTCTAATTTATTATCTGATGCAGCTGTAAGATGCATCTTCATGCCTGCCCAGTTGCAATGCGTTGTGCGCCGCGCCCATCATCGACAACATTCGTTCGTTCTTCTGTTCTTCTTTTCTTTTCTGCTCGCTGCCATCGCAATTAATTTCTATGTCTATTTTTAATTCCCCCTCCCGCCCATCTCTACACTCCACAGTCCACACTCCCCGCCCCCTTGATTATTGTTAACGGTGCTTGGGGCTGTGGGCGTTGCCGCTACACTTTGCCACTTTGCATCAATATTTTGATGTGACTTGTGCATAACACAAAAGACTCAGGCAACGAACTTGCTTTTGCGTTCGTCTCTCTTTCTTTGCTTAGCACTCGAAATGACTTAAGCGGCAAACTTGCTCGCACCGCCACTTGGATGACTTAGGCAACAAACTTGCGCATTTTTATCGAGAAAAAGACTTAAGCTGCGAACTTGCACAAAAGACTTGCACAACGAACTCGCTTATTTTCGTATTTCATTCATTTCATTTTAAAGTTAGCTTCTCGCTTTTGATAGACACCGAAAAAAGACTTGAACAACGAACTTGCGCCGGCAGTGACTTAAGCAACAAACTTGCTCGACGTTTTCAAAAACAACAAAACCAAAGACTTAAGACACGAACTTGCCGCAGTATGCCGCTGCACTTGCTATGCTGCACTAATTAAGCCATGCCTCCCCCCTCACCTCCCTTCCCTTGCTCCTCGGTTGTCAAACGTTTTTTCTATTGCTGCTGCACCAGCAACAGTTGCTGTTGGTATGAGGAAGTTGTTGCTGCTGCCACAAAGAAAATTGTGTGTGTATCAGTCGCTTGTATCGCGTTGCCACAGCGTTGCCACAATTCGTTGGCCATTCTTTAGCTGCGCTTTGCTTCATTTCACATTAGTTGTTGCTGCAGCTGTTACCGCCGTTGTTGTTGTTGTTGTTGTATTTCGTTTGCTATTTAGCTGCACTTTTATCTCGTTTATCACCTCGCATACATTCATTTCCGGCTCGCAAAAGATTTCGCTTTGTTTTCGCTCGCCGCTTTCTATATCTATCTATCTGTCTACTTCTTCTTCTTCTTCTACTCTCTTCATTTTTTGTGTTGTTGCACGTTAACGCTTCGCTAATCGCCTCAATCATCAGTCATGTGGCATCTTGACTCTCCTCATCCCCCGTCTCACTCCCACTTTGCACTCCCACTTTAATCGAATGCTGTCAACGATTTTTCATGCAATCACATCGAAGGCATCTCGCAAATAGCTGTCACATTGATTTATTATCGATAATTCAGCGTGGAAAGCTGGCAATGTGTGGCATGCGGCAGCCAATTAGTGTGTCTAATCAATTACTTCAACCGCTAGCGATAAACGATCGCTGTGTTTAAGCGCTGTGCAGATAATTATCGTGTTATCGATATGCCATAGACTACTGATAGCAATGAGAAATCTTTTCAAATATTATATCCATAACTTATCGATAATCTATGGATAGCGATTAATTTGACTGAGCAGCGTTTCTTATTTATGACTTCAGTCGCTCTACACCCAAATTGTATACATCGATAACTTATCGATAATTTATCGAAGGCACTTACATTGACTGCTGCTCTGTTAAACTAAGTGGCTTTGTATTTTTATGACTTCAGCTTTACTTTTATAAATCTAAAGTTTATCGATAATTTATCGATAACATTTAGTTGACTACTGCATAGTTTAGTTAATTGGCTTTGCTTCCACAAGTTGTACACATCAGTAACTTATCGATAATTTATCGATAGCACTTTATTTAATTGGCTTTGCTTAGTTCTGCTTGCTTTAACGACACCTCATATAAATCGATTTCAATTTATCGATTTTACAAAATTCAATTTCGCTTTTATTTGCTACTCGCTCGTTGTTGTTCTTTTTTTGCTGTCCTACCACAATTTTCGATTATTCTCGCTACGCTACGCTTATGGCTCATTTTTCACTCACAGCAACAACAACAACGATCATTACAGCTGCTCCCTATCATAATGAAGATCGAGTTAATGACGACGATGATGATGATCATTTCGAAGTGGCAATTCTTAATTTATTGTTTTCGGCTGCCCGCGAGCGTTTATTGATTCAGCTTGCCAATTATTGTGCAAATAAATTCCAAATTGCGTGCGGCAGCAACAACAATAACAACAACAACAACAGAGAGAATGACGACAACAAGAGTTTGCGGCAAACGTGGACAACGACAAAGTATTCCTTGCATGAACTTGCCACAATGTTGTTCTGCTTCCTTGTTGTTGTTGTTGTTGTTGTTACTGCTGTTGCCAATGGCCATTCACATACATTTTTTTGTACTTTATGGTCAATTTTGAGCAAGAACAAATGGCCAACAGCGGCAACAGTCTAACAACATCCAAAGTAACGGATATGCTTGCCACAACGAATGGAATGCTGCAAAACAATGCGTGGCAACAAATTGTCACACAAGCAGCGCAAGAGAGAGAACGAGAGAGAGAGAGAGAAAGAGAGAGAGCGGGAGGCAAAGTGTAGATCATCCTGTAAGCGAATCCTGCACAAATTAAGCAGCAAAAGCAGAGCAAAGGCAAAGAGATAAAGCGATGGAGAAGCTGGAGAAGGAGGAGCAATAGCTTGTCATTTGTTTGCTCACTTTATGAAACTGCCAAGTTAGAAGAGAAGCTGCTGCCAGGCTGCCAGGCTGCCAACAATGCCAACTTCATCTTCGTCTGCAACAGCAGCAGCAGCAGCAGCAACCATAACAGTAACAGTAACAATAACTTGGCCGGCAGCAGCAGCAGCAACTTCTCTTCTCTTCTCTTGACTGACAGACATTGGGATTAGCATTAAACATCAGACGCAGCCCATCAATGCCAATTCCAAATGGCCAAAACAAAACAAAACAAGGCAAAGACAAAGACAAAGACAAAATACAAAAGGCGAAGCCGAAGCCGAAGCCGAAGCGACGCAGTTGTATTCGCACTCACATTCGCATTCACATTCACATTCGCAGCGGAGTCGTCGCGAATGTTATGCAATTCCAGCTACTTAATGCCCATCAGTCAATCACTCCAAATGTCTGTCATCACATTTTTTCTTTCTACTTCTACATCGACTTCTCTTCGTTGTTGTTTGTGGCAAACACTTTTGAGCGGCACATCGCAATGCTTTGGCCATGTTCATGTAAATTGCACTGTTAATTGCAAGTGCAACAGCAACCACAACAACAACAGCAACATCGACTGCCTGCAGCCTTGAAAATTCCCCAAACGAAATGTTAAAGCCATGTTAATTTTAATGGCGCTGTTAATGGCTTTTCCAACTCGCATTGCCAGCAAGAAAAGCTGCTTAATTGCCAGCTAGAAATCCATGTCTAACCCAAATTTAAAGCGCTACGGCAAAGTTAATTACAACAAGTACAAAACATAAGTTGAGTATTGACAAAATGTTAGAAGGCGAGTTAATTAAATTTTTGAATATTTAGTAAAGCATTTTCAAATACTTAGTTCAATAGAAAACAGTAAAAGTTTATTTGAAAATTTATTTTAAAATTTGATTAGTGCAGCATTTAATACTATACTTATTATATAGTATTAAAGTATTAAAGAATAGTATTAAATTAGTATTTTAGTATGAAAGTATTAAGTGTAGTAGAAAGTATTTTTTTTATTGGCATTTCTTTTGAAACCAACAATTGGATTTGATCTCTATTTGATGGCTTAGAAGCAAGTACTCATAATTTAATACAGCAAGAAAATAATAGTATTAAATTAGTATTATAGTATGAAAGTATAAGGTGTAGAAGAAAGTATGTTTTTATTTGATGGCTTAGAAACTATTATTCTCCGTTTTATTCTGCAAATACAAAGTACAAAGTTTTGAACTGAAGGATGCTGATAAATTGCAGTATATTAACCATTTAGTAAACAGAAATATCAAGCAAAAGGCTGATTAATAATTAGTTGACTCACAAATGCTGATATCAAAATAATATGCTTAAAAAAGCAATGAGAATATTTGAAAGTGCATTTAAAATTTAGCAAGCATAAGTGGCAAACAAATTTCAATCAATTTTCTGTCCACTTAAAGCCATCAAAGAGTAAATTATTAATTAAGAGCTGCCATTAAAATCTTAAGCCGCAAACACAGTAGTTGAAGCTTGCCACAAATTGTAGCAGGCTGAGCTGCATTTAAATGAAATGAGCATCTAATGAAGCTGAAATGGTTTTCGGCCAAATGCAGTGTTTATGGCCGCCAAAAAGCCGCAAGCTGCAATCGCTACACTTTCAGAGCTCTACTATCAATTGGCCAATTGAATTTGGCTGAGAGAAATTTGTTGTGAGAGAGCTGTGCACATTAGCCGAGGGCAAGCGAGAGCTAAATGGGGGGCTAAGAATTCCATTATTGGCGAGAAAGTTAGCGGCCAGCAGCCAAAAAGCAAAGTCAATCCTAAAGTTGCCAGCCATCGATCAAAGCGTTCGATCGATCGATTGAGGAAAAGCGATTCTAAATGCGTTTGCCCGATAAACCGGGCAAGAATCAAAGCCAAGAGGCAAGTCAACCAAATTTAGCAATTTAGCCATAAATGAAAGACCAAATTGCCGAGCTCTGATCACAGTTTTAGCCAAAGAGTTGTTGGCAAACTATTTCCAGTTGCCAGTTGCCAGTTGCCGGTTGCCTGTTGGCAGCTGTCTTCGGACTCTGGCAGTTTAAGGCTCATTAAAAACGCCCCAAATGCACCCGCTATGGACACTGACCATACAGACCACGTTTCCATCTCCATCTCCAACTCCGATCCCAACTCCGGCTCCCACTTTAGGTAGAGACGAACGTCTGTTGGCTTCATTATTGAAATGTGCTCATAAAATATGAGAAATAATTGCAATTATTGAGCATGCTTTTAACAAGCTGCAAAATGCACCGCAGCCCCTTTGCGGCGATTTTTTTTTCATTTTTTTTCATTTTTTTTTTTTTTGTTGTCCGACACATTCTTCACTTCTTCTACACTTGCACAAAATATTGGGGCAACCGTTAAACGAATTGAACAAAGCTCAGAAAACTTTCTCATCGAGAAGTTAGCGGTAAACTCGGCCTAATTATTTTTGCCAATTTTTGCGTTCTAATTAATACAACAAATATTTCATAGTCTGTTGTTATTTCGAGTTGACATCAAAAAAAAAGATTTATTTAATAGCAAATTTGTGTTTTCTAAATATATATTAGTTGCTTTATTCTACGTGCTGCTTAAATTCTTCTATCTAACTTTGAAATACTAAGATTGGTATACTAAAAACTAAATTTATATAATTCATATTTAAAAAGGTTTTTCTTAATTATACGTTTTATTTTTGCTACTTTTATTTCGCTTATATTTAAATACTTCTTTCAAACTAAACTATTTAAACACTTCTTTCTAACTTTAAAATACTAAACTTGACATTGCAAAATATTCACTTAATACTAAATTCATATTCTTAATCTTAAAATCTTTTTTTATTAATATGCAATTTACTATTTCAATTATATTTGCTCACCTCGACCATCAAAGCATTTAATTTGGCATTTATTTAATACTATTATTTAATACTAAATACCAAATGTTTCTTTTGTATTCGACTTTGTGTTTTTCCAACACTAAATAAATACTAAATTATTATCATACAGCATCGCTTCAAATAAAATTATTTGTATTTTGTTTATGCTTATTTGTTCGGCCTTAATATTTTTCAAATTAACGCAATGCTTAATATATAAAAATAAATTGTAATTTAAGTAAATTACTTGCTTACAAACTTGGTCATGCTTTTAGGGAGCTTATTTATTTTTTCAATATTTCGAATTAGTAATTTTTAATGAAATGAAACATTAAAGACTTTAAAGTGCACTTTGATTTTCTTATGCTGAATTTCTCAACTGCATTTTAGATTTAGATAAAAAGTGAATAAATCCTTAACTTATTAGTAAACTTTGCTCACTTATATTTTCATATTTAATTCGAATTGCACGCTAATTTCTCGCAGTGTGCGGCATTTGAGCTGCCTTTGGCAATGCGCAGTGCAACCATTTGTGGCAGATGAAGCGCCCACGCGGTCCGCCAAAAGAGGCAGCAACAGCGACAGAGGCAGAGGCAGTAACTGAGAGAGGGGGAAGGGGAGAAGACAGTGTGCCCAGGTGCCCTGGTTGTCCAGGTTTGTCCAGCTGTCTGTTCCGTTCCGTTCCGTTCGGGTCTTGAGGTCCTCAAGTCCCCGAGTCCCAGGCAACATGGCATTTTTTGTGCATGTATTTGCATTTTTCATTTTATAGAAGAGAACTAGAATGGAGAGGGAGGGGGAGAGTGAGGAAAGAGGAAAGAGGAGAGAAGGAGAATGTGGAGGACGTGATTGTTGTTGCTTTGCTTTGCTTTGCTTTGCTGTGCTTTGCTTTGCTTTGGTTTAGTTTGTTTGTCAGACTCATTTGAATGCAGTCGCTATTTATGTTTTATGCTAAAGGCAGCTCCACACGGGACAGATAACACGCAACAACAGCAAACTGTAGGGGCATCGTGCAACGTGCAACGTGGAACGTGCAACGTGCTGCGGCGACAACACACCAAATGGGCTCCGCTGCTGTTGTGACCAGTTAAGGTAATGCTTGGGTTGGCCAGTTCACATCATCATCTGTGTGTGTGTGTGTGTGTGTGTGTGTGTGTGTGCGTTACCTTTGTTTGTTTCTTCTCTTCATCTCGCTGCCTCATCTGCCTTTTAAGGTGCGTTAACTACACACAAATGCAAATAGTTCTGAGGCACACACACACACCCTGACCCTGACAATGAACCCCTCGAGTGTGGCAGGCAGGCAGGCAACTTATTGAGTGATTCGTTGATGCCATGTTCATAAATCACAAACCCAAAGGCAACTGTCCAACAGCTTGACAGAGAAAACAAACGAGCTGAAGGGCAGCACAGACACTTGTACTTTTCAAAACTCAACGAGACAGAGAGAGAGTGAGACACAAAGTGTTGCAAGTGTGAAAGCGAGCATTCAATAGAAACATCAGCGGAATCGAAGAGGGAAACAAGTTGATGTGCTTTATTAGATTTATAAGTGAAATGCAGAGAAGACACTTCAAGAAGTGATGATAGTACTAGATGCTTAATAATTGCATGTGTAATTTGAATTTAAACAGCAGCCACTTATTGTAAAGCAAAGCTGAGAATACGTTTAGAGAAAGAAAAAGACAGTTGGGAATAGTAATATATAAAAACATTTGGAAAATTATATGAAATAAATCAAATTTATTTTCTAGAATTTCAAACCAATTATTGTTTAAAATTTGAAAAAGAAAACAAAACAAATGAAGTTGCTAGATACAGTTTAATTGAAATACATCTTAAATATGATAAAGAACAAATGATGAATGTTGTCTGAATAGAAAATTTGATTGTTTATTTATTTAGTAAAAAAGTTTATAAATAGTTTTGGAATACAGTATGGAAACAAGGCAGATATATATCTTGTTATATAGAGATTTATTTAAGAACATCATTTACAAGTATTTATTCCTCACATTGCCACAATTGCAAATTGAAGAAATTACAAATAGATTGATGGAATAACTGTAGCAAATTCGCAATTAGAATTGCAATCAATTGTGGAAATAGTTGAGTAAATATCTGTCATAAATATGGCGCTGTCTTAATTCAATTGATGTGCAGCAGATTGCAATTATATATCTATATGTATAGCCTCGTATTTGTGGCAAGCAATCGTGGGCTGTGCAAACCAAAAGCCGTTAGAGAACAGAGGAAAAGTAATTTTAGAATTGAATTAAAGAAGAGAAATGAAGTTGAAGTGGAGGAACAAGCTGAAGAACAACTAACAACTAACAACCACAAGTTGCAAGTTGTTGGTTGCAAGTAGTTGATTGCAAGTTGATCATACGCAATGATATCCATTGATGTCGAGACAGAGACAGGGAGACAGAGAAAGAGAGAGAGAGACTGACACATCGTTATAAAGTGGACATTTCAAATGGCAATATGGATGTGAAGACTGCGTCTCATTTGCATACTGAACTCAAACTGTGTGTGTGTGTGTGTGTGTGTGTGAGTGCAACAGTTGATGTGGCATGCAATGTGGCAGACATCAGCAAAAGCAGAAGTGAAGTGAAGTGAAGCATGGTGGCCAGCATTCGACTTGCCAGTTTGTTTTTTGTTTAACGAGATGAACGAACAACGATAGAAAAATGTCAATGTCAATGGGTGGCTTCGTCTCTTGTGCCACAAGCAGAGTCAAAGTCAGTGTCAGGGGCAGGGGCAATGGGGTGGGGCAGCAACCAGCAACTGGGCGACACAACATTGACATTTGCATCGTTAGCCAGAGGAGCTCTTTCGATGTCGATGTCGATGTCGATGTTGCTGCTGTCATTGTTGCTTCATTAGACAAAATAAAAACCCGGCTTTGGTTAATAAGGCAACTCTCAAGTCAATCAGCGAGAGAGCAGCCAAAACAAGCAACAACAATCAGTTGTTGGCCAAATGCCGTTGCTGTTGCTGTTGCTGTGGATGTTGCTGTTGTTGCATCGGCATCTTGTGGCCGCCACAAACCGGTCAAAATTAACCTACTTAGAAAAAAAAGCACCGCCAGTTGCTCTCGCCTTTCCCCCAAAACACCGAAAACCGAGAAAAAAAAAAACGAAAAACTGAAAACCCGAAAACCGAAAACGGAAAAGCCAAAAGCAAAACAAATCTTTTGTACGTGCCACAGATGCTGGCCGAAGATGTTGCAGCTCTGCTCTTCTCCCCTCCTCTCCTCTTCTCTTCTCTCCGCACCCTAGAAAATTTTCAAATCATAATTATCATTATCATTTTTTTCCTCGCCTGGCCTCGCTTCGTTTTAACTTTAGCTTTGCTCACGCGACCAGCGCCAGCGATAACGATACTGCCCACTTGCCACGCCCCACCCCACCGTCTCGGGCGCATCTTAGCTGCAAATTATATACTAGTTGCCACAACAACAACAACAACAAAGATCAACCCTATATGGCAAAGGCAACAACAAAACGCAACTCCTTTTTTGGGGAAAGCAAAGGCGTTACATTTGAAGTTAGAAGGGCAGCTTTCAGCTTTCGGCTTCTTATTACTTCGTCTCACATAATCAGATCAGTTTACCCAACTCTAAAGAAATGTGAGAGGAAAGTTCTTAAGCAGAACTTGTGAAAAAAAAAAACGTAAAAGAAAGAATAACATATTTATTTCAAAGAAGACTACAAAGCTATAAAAAATGATACAAAGTAATCTTCAGAAATATTTGAATTCAACTTCAAATATACAAACATAACAGTTGAGAAAATATATCAGTTTAATATTTATAGATATAAAAAATTCCAGCAAAACTGATTTTAAGCATGAAATTATGAAATAAATAAATATGAAATATTAAATCGGTTTACAGAAGAGAATAATTGCAGAATAGAAAAAATTCAGTAGAAAGCTCTTCAGAAATATTTGAATTCAATCATATATATTTATATTAGTTTATTTACAATACTTAGTCTATAATAAAATAAAGAATTCGTCTATATACCAAATATAGATTGCGGTATATTTCAGTATTTTTGTTATACATTTTAGTATATTTTGTATTCGTTAGTATATTTATAATGCACTAATATATCGATATACCGCTTTTAGAATTTTGAATATTTTAGTATTTTTGTAGTATATTTTTTGGTATATTTTTGGTATATTCTTAGAATTTATGGATCATCGAGAATTCTCAATCTAACTTTCTTACTTGTTTTCTCTTATTTAAGAGATTATTATTTGCCAAGAAGAAACTTCTCACTCAAATTTTCTGCTGCTACTCACAATTTTCACTGCAAGCATTATTCTAAGAAAGAAAGCTTTGTTAAATTGTTCTTTGGAAAAACTCATAAACAAATTTAAAGAAATATTTCTTATCAACATAAAATTAAGCATCTTAATTTTCAACTGTTCTATCAACTTTGAAAAATTTGAAATTCTTATTATAATCATAATAGCGTAAAAGAGTAAAAAAAAAAAAAATATAAATGTAAAAACATGATTGGAGAGAAAAATGTAAGAAAGAAGTTGGTTGACATGATTTGAGAGCAGTTTGTGGTGCATCTAGTTAAGATCGCAAACCGCAGCTTGGAATAAATCTCTAGGGAATTGCATTGAAGTGAGAAAGAGAGAAGAAGAAAGGGAGGAATGGGGGAAGCTTTGTAATGAGAGAGCTATCAAATAACCGATAGCAGTAAGAAGAGTATAAATACTCGAGTATATATCGGATTTCATAATGTGTGGGGATATCATGTCAAATGGGTGGCAATGTCTCCTGTCAGATTGAGGTTGACTCTGCTCAATGCAGCTGTGTGCAGCTTGCAACTGGAGTCTGATTGCGTTGCACGTTCTTTTGTGGCACATTTGTGAACTGTTAGATTTCCCTAGATGAAGTTTTCTTTCTACTCTGAGGTTAACCGCGCTGCGAAATTGAAAAAGCAAATAAATGAGAAAATAACACGTAATGGGAAAGAAAAAAGTAGAATAAGCAAATGGGAAAATAGAATAGAGTAAAGAAAGAAAACTTGCAACCGCAATCAGGTCTAACGTTAGTTTGCCAAGAGTGTGTCGATATCATCATCTGCAGCTGCGGCTGCGGCTGCGGCTTAATTGATTAGCCACAAAATGAGGCAGTAGCAAAGATGACAACAGCGTCAACACAAATTAGAATTTGCCCAAGCCAAAAAAATAAGAAAAGTAAAGAAGTCTGCCACGCCCTAGCAAAAAAAGGTGCTGCTGGCTTGCAGTAGCCAAAACGCTTCGTGCAACAGCATCGTGTTGCAAGTAAGCCAGCAAGCAAGAGCTGCAGAATCAAGTGATTACTGTCTGGCATCACGAGTAATGAAACGTGACTCAAATCGCAGTTAAACACCCCAACGACACACACACACAAACACACACAACCAACACTCTGCTCAAATCCCAAAACGAGACGAGCTAAAACACGAGGCAAACAGCAATTAGAACAGTCCAAAAACAACTGGCAACAAGACCAAAAACTCTTGTGTTCGTGCCCCAGGAGGCCACATTGACGAGACGGAGGCAAAGGCAAAGGCGGAGGAGTGAAGTCTCTCCGCTCCGATCTGCCGCATTGAGAGCTCGGCTACATCATCAATGTCGTTGCATGTCAGCCATTTGGATAATGGCGACCATTTGGTCCCCGGCTGCAACAGGATGTTTTTCTTCTACTTCGACTTCTACTTCGACTTCTACTTCTACTTCAGCTGCTTCTCGTTTTCTTTGCCTTGCTCTGCTTTTGTTTTGGGATGTGTAACAAGACACCAACTACAAGAGTCAACTCTCTGGTTGCCCAAAGGGCAGGTTAACAAGAGCAACTGTTGTTGGTTGCTGTTGTTGCCGTTGTTGTTCTTGCTGTTGTCTGCTGCCCCAGGAGGTTGCAACTTGCCTTCGGCTCTGTGGAATGCAAAGTTTAAAGTTTAGCGTCGAGCATCGAACATCGAACATCGAGAAGAAGTCGAGAGCTATCAATTGATTAGCCTAGACGTTGCGTATGCTGCTCAGCTATATTTCAAGATGCATTTCACAGATACATTGCAGACACACAACAAGATGCATTTTAGATGCGAGCTGCAAGAATTAGCAAACCACGTCTATGTTTTTATACGTAGATTTATGGTGCACACTATTAACATATAGCTACAGTATTTAAGATTCCAGCAAATGTTTGGCTGCGAAGTCAGAAGTCATTTAAGAAATACTTACTCTATGGTATATTTTAAGTGCTTTACTATCTCGATATTCCAAATATAGCCTTCGGTATATTTGAGTCAGATCAAAATTGTGGAAGTTATTTAAAAAATACTCTGGCTAACCAACTGATATATTTTGTGGTCCATGGTATATTTTGAATGCAATACTATATCGATCTACCAATTATAGCTTTCGGTATATTTTGGTATTTTTGTGGTATATTGCTAATGTAGTTTGTACTAAATGGTTTAATTTGAATGCTTTACTATATCGATATACCAAATATTCAAGTATATTTTGGTATATCGATATAGTACTAAGTCGATATACCAAATGTAGCATTCGGTATATTTTAATATTTCGTGTGTTTCATTTTGTAAACTATGGTATATTTAAAATGCAGTTCTATGAAGAATATACCAAATGTGGGTAATATAATATAGTTTAGTATTTTTGTAGTATATATTTATTATATTTGTAGCTTTCTTGCTAGTTTTCTCTCACTCAAGAGATAATTATTTGCCAAGAGGAAACTTCTCACACTAACATTCTGTTGTTGCCTAATTATCATTGCAAGAAATGTTCTGAGAAAGAAAGCTTCTGTTGAATTAGAATACTTAATTACGGATGCACTTGTTGCCCTCTTTTCTAAGCTCAGCCTGATTATAGCTTACCTTTGGCATTGCCATTGCCTTTGTTTTTAATTGCCATTTTTTGCAGCCATAAATTAAAAATCATAATTTTAGGTTTTCATGCTCATACTTTTTGTTGTTGGTGCGGCTGCAGTTGGCAGTTGGAAGTTGGCATTTCACTTGATTTACATGCAAACAGAATCAGAACGCTATAAATGGTAATAAGCCCGCCCCGATTTCTCCATATCTCCATATCTCGATATTCCCATATATCCATATCCGTTGTCTTATTTTTTTGTTGCGGCCAGCTAAACACATTTGCATATGGCAAGCGAAAGCAACAAATATTTCTTGGGGTCGCCAAAAAGGTTCGGCCCGTTAGCAGCCCAGAAAACCATCAGCGAAGAAGAAGCAAAAGAACAAATACAAATCTGCATAGAACGAGCCACGCCCCACAAAACAGGGGGCATGCAACGGCGTGGCACACACACACACACACACACGTTTCGCTCTGTTTACAGATGCATGCAAAACTGACACTGCAACACCAAGCATGGACCGAAAGGCAGCCTAGACTTGGTCACTTTTTGTGCACTGAGAGAAACTCTTGCGATCAAGTCAATTCAGTAAAATCAGGATATAATAATTGGATTTTTTAAATATGTCATCAGCAAATGCAAAATTTGAATTTAGATAATTGTGTGTGAGATACACGAAACACAGTGCTGTAGTATTTTTAAAATATACCAAATTAATATACCGTAAAAATACAACAATATAACCAAAGCTATATTTGATATATTTATAAACATACCAAATAATCAGCCAAAGTAGCTAAGACCCTATTGCAGTAGTCTCTGAAATCTAGGTGTTTAAACGGGCGGACAGACAGACAGACGGACATAGAAGAATATATATACTTTATGACTCCTTGTGTCTGTTACACTTAATTTCCTGCAGTCACAAAGTTTTAATATTAATCAAATTTAGACAGTCGCTGTTGTCTGACAAAATCAAATAGTTCTAGCTCTCACTCAACACAAATTTGTCTCAGTGTATACCTAGAAGCAACTAGCCAAAGATATCATCACACTCGCACACCTAGCTTAGCTGGTGTTTAAAATATTTCACTTTTGGCCCTGGCCCTGCCGCCCAGTTGCAGTTGCAAGTTTGCCGATTGCCGCTTTTGTTGCATTGCCACAACAATGGCCACAGCTGAGGATGATTTCTTGGCCGCCGTCTCCGCATCGGATTCTTTGGCAAACGGCAAATGTAATTCATGGCATTAAAAAAACACAAGACGCAAAGGCAAAGGCAAAGGCAGCGGCAGAGGCAGAGGCCTCAAAATGGAAAATTGCCATGCATAACAATTTTTTCTATCTATGTTTCTACACTACATTTTTTTTCTTCTCTTTTCTTGTGTTTTTGTTTATTATAAAGAATAGAAGGCGTAGGTAAGGGGGAGCGAACAATTTATGCGAAGCGAACGCAATTCTGTACGAGATATCAGAAAAGGTTTCCATGAAACTTGGGGCTAACTTCTGCCTCTGCCACTGCCACCACCGCCTTCGCCACCGCACTCAATTTTTAAGCTCAGTCTCAGCCTCAGTGCTAGCGATAACAGAGATCGAGCGCTGCTGATTATGCGTTGAACATCGTTAGGTTTTCGGATTTACCTTCTTTTCTGTCCTGTTCTTTTCTCTCAGTCTTTTTTTTCACTGTGCTCTTTTGTTAGATATTTGTTAAGTTCAGTCGCCGTTAGATTAGCGCACCGCATTCAGAGCAGTGTTGGCAACTTTGCCGCAAGGCAACAACAAAACAAAAAAAAAAACAAAGCTATTTTTAACAAATTTCCGTTAACGTGCTCAGCAATTACCACAGCTGAAAAATAGTTCATAAATTTCGTCAATATCGTACGCTCTGATATCCAGCAGCGATAACTTTTGTATTTATGGTTTATTATGTGGCGGCATTTATTTACAATTATTGCTTTTTGTTCGGGCTCTAAAAACGTTTATAATTTCTTATCCTTAGAATATCTTAGAATACAATCGTTGTTTCCAAGCTAAACTGAAACCATTAGTTGAAAATACTCATAGAACATTTGCAAATTATTTCACTTGTATTGTGTGAAATCGAACAATTTATACAACCTTAAATCTCAATTTTGAGATTTTACATTTACAAGATTATAATCTTGAATCTTGAATTTCAAGATTGGGCAACTAAACATTTTTGTAGAATTTTAATCTTGATTCCACGATAAATCTTCTTGATTCAATTGCGATATCTTATAATTCAAAATTATTATTATTGACGTTTTTTCTTTCTGTGCCACAAAATTAGTTGACAATATGCTCATAATATTTGCAACACTTACATTGAAATTTATTTTATTTTTTTACAATTTTTGCATAGTTGCATCTAATATTTGTCTATCAACTTTAAGCTTAAGCTTAATCAGCAGTCGAATGTCATATGATTTATAATTATTCACAATTTTTTTAATTTAAATATATTAGAATGTTATTTAAAGTGATTTTTTGCCAACATTAAATTTTTGTCAGTTGAATATAATTTTTGAATATAATTCTAAATTATGTTTCATAGTTTGTTTAACTTCTCTGCTTGGCACTAAAAAAAGCCAAGTGCGCATCACTAGGCAGCATTCGAAGTAAATTTTGTATCTATTGCTCTCTCAGTCTGTGCAATTAAGTGATCGCGGCAGCAGCTCATCAAAGCAACAGCTCGGCGTAGCTTAGAGCAGCTCCTAGGGCCAAGCAGATGAACCAATCAACGGATCACAGCAGCTGCAGCAATAGCTGCAACCACAGCAACAACAACAACAGCAACATCAGTGTCAGCTTCTGGCCATGTGGCATTAGCATCAAGCAACGGACTTCAAACTGAAGCTAATGTTGATGTTGATGTTGATGTTGATGTTGATGTTGATGCTGATGATATTGCTGCTGCTCTTGTTGTTGCTGTTGCTGTGGTTGCTGCTCTTGTTGTTGTTGTTGCTGTTGGCTGACTGCCCAATTCAATTAACTTTCACTGGGATCGCAAGCTCGCTGCCATTATGATTCTGGGCAACAAGCCTCCAACTGGCGGCAACTAGAGCCAGTTGCCAGTTGCCAGTTGCCATTTGCCTCTGTTGCCAGTTGCCATCGCTTATCTCAGCGCTCGAGTCTGCAGCACGTTTGAAGCGGGCCGCGTTCTCTGCTGTTGCTGCTGCTGCTGCTGCTTCTGCTCAGTAATATCGCCGTGGTACGTGTCGTGTGTCATTAAGTAACGGTAATTTACCACACAACACCGACGCGATGTGCGTCGCTTCATGGATAACCTCAAGTACAACAAAAAAAAAAACTCAAAACAAAAAAAAAGTAGCATAATCGAGCGCCGATGGCTGCGATGCGATGCGGGTTTTTCGCCTCCATTTTCATGGCGCATGGCTCTGCAATGCGCCAATTTGCTGTTCTTGGCCATTTTATGAGCGTATTACAAAAAATAAACACAACTGAACAAGAAACGTAGTGAGCCAAACAAAAGACTTAAGCGACAAACTCGCCAAGCCCAAGCCTGAATTTTACTTTGTGCTCGAGCTCGTTTTTATTTATTATTTTTGCTATTTGTTGGTATTTTTGTATTTGTTATTCTATTTATTATTATTTTGTTCAGCTCTCGAAACTTTTTTGATTAATCAAATATCATTTTTTTTGGCTTTTACTTTCAGATATCACAACGAAAGCAAATCTTAAGCAGACTACAAATTAAGGTAAGTTTCTAAAAAGAGAAATATGTTTATGTACTTTTATGTTTACATGTCAGCCTGACTGGCCAGATACCCTGTAGTTATTTATATCTACAACAATTTTGAGCTGTTTGAGATGAAATGTAAGCAACAGGAAAATAAAAGTAGAAATGTGAAAATGAAATAAAAACAGAAATATAATTTAGAAGTAGACATAGAGATAGAAATAGAAATAGAAATAGAAGTGAAAATATGAAATAGAAATATAATAGAAGTAGAAATAGAAATTGAAATGGAAATAGATAAGATATAAATAAGAATAGAAATATATACTATATATAAAAAGCAATGGAGATAGAAGTAGAAGTAGATATAGATGTAGAAATAAAACAATATTACTTAGTCAAATAATAAGAAGATTTATTTATTTGTTCATTATATTAAATATAGTTATTCATGCTAAATTTCGACTCAAAAACCGACCACAATTTTATGCTAAGAATTCACTTCAGCCCAAGCAACTGAAATACCCTTTGCTTTGAAAATTAAGCAAGAGACTGTTTGAAGATTGATTATGCTTTTGGCATTATTCATTTCATTTTCATTGAGCTGCTAAACAATTCATAAATTACGCTAAGCTGCAAAACGTTTCGAGCCATAAAGAGCGGGCTTCACTTTGCTTTTACGAGTCGCGTTTTGGCTATAAAACCAAAAAACAGAGAAGAGAAAAAAAGCTGAGAAAGCATGGGAAATCGTTATATAGTAAAGTAACAAATTCAACTATGCAAAACATTTAATGGATGGCAGAGAGGGAGGAGGAGGAAGAGGAGGAAGAGGAGTAAGAGGAGGAGGAGGTGTATTAACCATTAGTAGCGACACGATTGCTGTTGCTGTTAGCTGTTGCTGTTGCTGCTGTTGAAGTTGGTTCTACATATAACATAGAGAGGAGACTTCGCTTTCACCGAAATCATTTTATTTATTGAATTCTGTGCATGTCGAGCACGTTTGCACGAAACAACCAAAAAGACAGACGGACAGACAGACGGACTGCAACTTTGAGGCGATGCGACATTTGGAACATGTTGGAAAAAGTCGCGATTGTCAAAGGAGGCAGCAGCAACCAGCAACCAACAAAGTGCTAAATAAAACCGTATACAGGAGCAGAGAAGAAGGAAAAGAAGGAAGAGGAGGAGGAGGAGGCGGGACATATGACAACGGCCCAGCACATGTTGGCATGCCAATGAATTTTTAGCCACGATGCCGTGGCAAATGTTTTGTGTGCTTCCCTCCCCTCGCCTCGCCTCCCGCTCTGCCAGCTGCCTGAGTGGCATGTGAATGAGACGCCATCGAAGTAAAATTGGTAAAGAGTTTGGCGTTTTTTTTTTTTGTTTCTTCATGCTGTCGCTGTTGTTGCTGGACAGAAATTGTCTTAGGTCGTGCCAGCAACGAGGCGCATTATAAAAATCCACAACAGCAGCAACAACAAGAGCGACAACAGCAACATATTCGTATAAAAATGAAAATGAAAAGTTCTCAAGCATTTGGAAATGTCTGAAAACCTTTGACAGCGCACGTCGCGCTCTATTGACAGCTGGAGCGGAAAAGTGGAAAGCTAGAAAGCGAGGGAAATGAATTTGAGGGAAGAGACACATATTTGTGCGACACATTTAGAACGAGTGCAACAAAAAGTGCAGCAAAATAAAGCAACAAAAGAAGAGAAATATTAAAAAGAAGAAATTGAAAATATATATAGAAACAACTAGCAACAAAAAAAAGAAAGAAATTATAAAATACGAATAGAAATAGAAAAAGAAATATAAGTATAAATTGTAATATGAAATATGAAATAAAATATAAAGTAAGAAAAAATATATAAAAATAAACAAGTTTTTTAGAAACATAAATTATATAATAAATATAGAAATAAAAAACATAAATATAAATGGAACTATATATTCATAAATATACATAAAAGCTACAAATATAAAAGGAAATATAAAAAGAAAAGGAAAAAAATTTAAAATATAAATAAAAATAGAAATAGGAATGTAAAATATGAATAGTAAAAAAAATATAAATATAAAAAAAAACTACAAAATATAAATAGAAAATAGAAAAATAAATAAAAGTAGAAAACATAAATAGAAAATATAAACACACCTAAAGAAATCGAAATACAAATACAAATATAAATACAAATAGAAACAGAAATAGAAATCCAAGAAAACAAAAAATTAGAAAATTAAATAAAATGTACGCATAGACAAATTGAAAAGAAAACTAAACGCCGCAATGTCAAAGTGAAAATCAGAGCACAGCAAAGAGACCACACAACAGAAAGGGGAGAAGAAATTGAGGGGAAGAGGGAGAGCAGAGCAAATTGTTAAGCTGGCCGAACAAATTGAATGACCGCAATTGGGTTGTAAAAATCAAGCGTAGCAATCACATTTCAAACTGTCGCTGCGAGGCTTCTAAAAACAGTTTCTCTATCTTTCTTTCTCTCTCTCTCTCGCTCTCCGATCGATTAATTTGCACAATTGCATTGCACAAAAGTATCGATAATTGTGGCCCAAGGACAAAGGCTGTTGTCGCTAAACAATTAAGAGACAGCAAAATAAATGCTTTTGTCACATTTAAAAAGTATTTTTTTAAAACTGACAAGTTTTCGATAAGTAAAAGGTATTCTTGTAAAGTAATCGATAAATTTATCGAAAAGCCAACAGCGTAAATAAGTTATAAGTTTTCAAATAGTGAAAGGTTGCTTAAAAATTTGAGAAATAAAACTTATTTTATAAAAGTGATCGATAAATTTATTGAAAATAAATGTCGAAAGTGATTTAGACAGCAACGAAAATCACTTTTCAAATAGTTGATCAAACATTAATTACTTAAATTGCTCAAGCATTAATGACTGATCGATAACAACTGGAGTTATCGATAGGCGGCTGCACAGCACTGGCATGCATTTGATCATCGCCCCCACAGTTGACCGCAAAAACTCATTTAGTCGACAGGCAAAAAGAAAGAGCAGCTTGGGAAAGAAAGGTGGAGAGTGCAACGTGTTGCAAGTTGCATGTTGCATGTTGCTCGAAACTGGTTTGATTTGTCGGCCAAGACCAAAAAGAGCTGCAGCGTCGGCCAAATGGCGTCAAATGAGCCAGAGACCGACAAAATAAAAATCTCGCCAACCGCGAGGTATCCCCAAAAAAAAACAAATCAAAAAAATAAAAGAAAAGAAAAAAAACGAACTCTCTCAGTTCTCTGACCCACAAGTTGCAGCATTTGCATGTCTCCCCCTCCCACCACCGCCTTTTGCTTTTGCTGCATGTTTGCCAGCCCCACCAAATCTTTTGACAATCAGCCAACAACAGTCTTTCAACGTGTGTGTGTGTGTGTGTGTGTGGGACTTGGCCCACTTTGATGTGATGTGACCGCATTTGCTGGCTCATTGTTGCCGCAGCCGATGTTGTGCAGCGACTTCTAATCGTTGCAACTGCCACACGCTGCTTCGCTACTTCGCTGCTTCGTTGCTTTGCTATTGCTGCCAATAAAAAGAGAAAGAGCAGCACAAACAGAACAAGCAAGACGGCAGCCAACGCACTTTCCCACAGCGAACTTGCCACCTGACTCACTTTAATTAACTGGGCCAAGTGCTGCGCTTGCAATCGATAACAAACTCAATTCAAGCCAATGCGATTGAAACTACAATTTATTGCTTAATCAAAGAGAGTTGAAATCAAAGAAAGCTATTCAAAATTTTAATTTTTACATTTTTATTTTTTTTTTATTTTAAATCCAAAATAAACTATGTAAAGATTAGTTTAAAAATGCAATGAAATTAAAATGAATCACATTTATTTCATTCAGCAATTTTACTAGCTGAAAGTTTAAACTTCAAGTTTTACATTCTCTTTTTTTAGGCAATACAAAAAATTCAACTATTTAAAAGATAAGGCTTAATTTAATTGCATTTCGAAACGCTAAATTCATTGTTTAATAGAATAAAGCTTAAATGAATCACGTTGATTACGTTTTGCATACATTTTGATATATTGTTATATCAGTTGTTGACAAATTTTAAATGCAAATACAACTGATTCATTTATCAAACAAAATTTTAAATGAATAACAATTATTTTAGGCAATAAAATTAGTAGATTTCTAGATTTAATTCAACGTTCATTTTTTATATTCATCTCAGAATATATTGACATATCAGTTGCATTCTACGCTGATAAATTGCAATTAGAAATGAAAAGAAATACAATTGATTTGCCTTTTCAATTAAAGTTTAAGCAAGTAAAATTTATTATCTTAGACTGAAGATCTTAGTCGCATCATTTCATTGTAAAACGAAATTGTATTCATTGAAGAAAATGTGCTTAAAGTTTAAAAGTCGAATTCTACATTCCATTCTTATATACCATAAAAAAGATAACCTTATGAAAGATAGATACTGTTCATATGTTGTTAGGTGCGGCAACAATATTTCATGCACTCAACTGCAAAGCAATGTTTTGTTGTTGGGCTAACGAAATATGATTAATTTCAAGGAATTCCGCACGAAAAGTGTCATTCTCAGAAGCTCAGAAGATGCGCCACAGAGCCGCAGCAAAAGAAGTTGCTTTGGCCCTTTGTGCGGGGAGAGAGGGAGGGAGGTGGGGAGGTAGGGATTTGTGCGTCATTAACATGCAAGAAGAAGTCGGCAGATCAGATCACGAGCGTTGAGCAAACAAAATGCCAAATGCATTAGCATTCAACTTGATCAAATCGCAATGATGATCAAGCAGTTAATGAAGAAGCATGATGATGATGATGATGATGCTGCTGGGGCACTAATGACAGGCTCTGTCAGTCGCGTTCGTCCACTTATTTCCTTTACGAAGGCAGCAACAGCAGCAACCACATCGACATCGCCAGCAACAGTTGGTGGCTACGTGCGTAGCATTTGCCGATGACTGTTGCGGATTATGTGGCGACCTTTGTGTGCCGCCCCAGTCAAGCAGACGGACACTCGAAGGGGCAACAACAGCAACAATTTTGTGCACAATTCAAATCGAAAGAAGGCACATTTCAATGTGCCCCATTGTGATGGGCAATCGGGGCAACAGCAACAGCAATGGCAACGGCCAAAAGCAATAGCAACAGCAACTTGAAGTTTAAGCAACAAAACAAAAACAGTTTCTATCACATTGCCGATCTGCTGTCTGCTCTTAACTTGGCCAAAAGAGTTATGCAGTCATTTCTCAAAGATCTTTTAGTAGTTGTTGTTGTTGTTGTTGCCCGTTTGCTTGATTTCCGTTTTACTGCTGCTGCTGTTGCTGTTGTTGCTGTATTCTAACGCTTATCTCAGCGTCTGTTAACCAGGTCAACTAACGGCAACGGCCGCAAGCTGTTAAAGCCAACTTAAACAAATAACACTCATTCATTCAGACTCGTAATCTCTATCACCCGCTCTAGCTCTCTCTCTCTCTCTCGCTTGTTCTCTCACTCTGCCCGCATCTGTTGGCATGTTCTCAGAGTCTGCGGCTCTCTTCTTTGTGCTTTCTTTCAGTCGCTTAATTTACGCACACATTACGAGCGCAATTCAATTCTTCTATTGGTTTTTCCAGCTTTCTTTCAATTACGAAAGCAGCAGAAAAGAGAGAGAGATAGATAGAGAGGGAGACAGTTAAAGAGAGAGACAGAAAAGACTTTGCCATTTTATTGATAATGGCAAATAATTGTTGCAAATGCGCGTAATTTCTTTTCAGTAATTCGAATTGGCCAGCTTTCTAAGCCGATTTGCCTAATGGCCCAAACAGTTAGGGCCAGCAACAGCAACAGCAACAACAACAACAACAGCAACTGCTGCAGCAATTGGTACACTTCAGGTGCCAACTGGCGCAGTGGTCATTAAATTCCTTTCCTCCTCTCCCTCCCTCTCTCTCTCTCTCTTTGGTTCATCTTCTCTGGGCCAGTTCTTGGCCTTCTCTTGGCCATTAAACAGCTAATAGCTGCCTAATGAAGCTGCCGCAACAATTTCCATTTGATTGCAATAAATTATGAGCAACAACAACATCTGCCCATCAAAACATTTGGCATGCAAACAACAACAAATCAGCGCAAGTTCGTTGCCTAAGTCATTCGTTTGCAGCCGCAACAAAACAACGGCAACTGTTGCTGCTACTGCTGCTGCTGCTACTTTTATTAATGTTTGGGCAAGCATACAAACCAATGACAACAGTGTTGCCATCAATCATGCCACAGCGTGTTGCATGCACCCAGCTGATACCCTGTAAAAATAGCAGCTGAGTTCAAGTTTTTTATATGCACGTTTTTGTTATATGTTTTGCTGCTGCTTTTAATGTTATTGCCACTTTTTTATATTTGCTTCTTTTGCTGCTACTATTTCTACTACATAAATCTGCCCTTTCAATAAGAATAATAATAATAATTTCTACTACTTTTAGTACTAAATTTACTTTGCTTTATGCTGCTTGCTTAATACTAGAATTTCTGCTTTATTTGCTTTGAATTTGTTATACAAACTTAACTTAACTTTCTTTTTAATATTTCCAAGCTTGCTACTCACTTTTCTCGTACGTTTTTTTGTATTATTTCTATTTATTACTATTTCTATAAGATTTAAGCTTTTGCCACTTTAAGCTTAACTTTTGCTTTTTTTGCTGTCAAATAGTAATATTACAATTGTTTGCCATGCTTTTGAAACAAAAAACTTGTTCGTATATGAAATATGCTAGAGACAAGATTGATCTTAGATGCTTTCTCTGTTTTACTATAAAAATACATAAATAAATTCGTTCATTTTTGTCTTGTCTCTGAATTCATTCATTTTTGCAATTATATTTAAATAGAAAAATAATTCCAAAATCATTCTTATCTCTAATTAATGTGGTAATCAAGTTAATTAAAGTTCAATCACTCACATTCAAGATAGCTTTAGCTTGTATTGTTGGCACTTTTCTAACTACTACTTAGCTGTCTCATATTTACAGGGTAACTGCCACGTTGTGCTGCCGCTGTGCGAATGTCCTTAGCATTGATCTTTGCGTGTTGCATTCGAGCTGCAAATGAAAAGTATTTGCAGTGCGTTGTAAGCTCTAATGTGTTGTTGTTATAGTTGTTGTTTTAGATGTTGTTGCAGTTGTGTGTGTATGTATGTGCGTATGTTTGTGTGTAGAATGCCATAAAAATCACACACAACATAATTCTTGGCAAACACACAGCGAAAAGAGTGAGAGAAAGAGCGAAAGAGAAGACAACAGAAACATGCACAATCATTCAGCATGCAACATGGCATTCCATTCCCCCCCTCCTCCCAGTTGCCCCTTGCAACGTCACGTGCGGCAGTCAGAGCTGAATCCGCCTTCAACTGCGCTTCCTGCACCGCTCTCCTCCTTCTCTCTTTGTGGCAATGTCCTGCTGTGGTTTAATTAAATGCTGGTTTTTAAAATTGCAACTGCAAAATGAGCCACAATGGGCCACTTAGGAGCACACACACACACACACACATACAGAGAATGAGGCAAGTTGCAAGTGGCCGCATTTGCTTATCGAGCCGGTTGCTGCCTCACGCTGTTTGCTGTGTTGTGTTGTGTTGCTGTGGCATGTTGCCATGTAGCAAGCAAATTGGTCATCTTCATGTGGCATCTTTAGCCATGCCTCGCGCTCTGCTGTTGCAGCAACTGTTGCTGTTGCTGTTGTTGCTGGCGCATTCAATTATTTCCATGTCCTGATTGTCTTGTCGTGCGGCCAGCGCGAGTTTTGCATTTAAAAATAAAAATAGGCCGGCACAAACTTTTAAATTGCCACAATTTTTAATGAGCCTCCTCCTTGCTGTGGTTGCTGTTGCAAGCGCCAGCAACAGTTGCAGCTGGTAAAGTGTCAGGCGTGTTGTAATGAGCGATGCCACGGCTAAAAATACAACAGCACAGCAATCCAACAAACTGATAAGATAACACACAAACACACACACACACACACTCACACACACAGACACTCGCAGTTGCATGTAAGGGGCAACTAGCTGTCATGTTCATTTGTGGCAACATCTTGAGTTATTCACAATTTACACGTATTCGCAATTATGCCCACTTCTCAACCATCCATTCGCCTCGCTTCCCACACTTGTTGCCTTTCGCCTTTAGTCTCAGCATCAGCCTCAAATGACAGAGCTTTAAAGCTCTTCTAGGAACGTGCTTTCAGCAATGCTAATAGCTTTTAAATGCCAGCAGCTTTTAATGTGCTTTAATTGCCACAAATCCAACACTCGCCGCTTACTAAATATTCCTTTTAAAATAATTGTCTAAAATATTCGCAAGAATTGTCTATAAAGATTTCTAAATAATTATAAAGGGACTTAGAATTATTTCTCTGTCACGCTTCCAATTGCCTATAATATATAATATATTTATAACTATATATTTTCATAATTATATTTTAAATCCATATCTATTTATTAAACAATATTTCCAATGGCTTAAAGTTGTTCACTATGTATTTAATCTATCATTTATTGATTAAGCTTTTAATGTGCTTTCAATATGTTAACTAATTTCATTTAAAAACAATGGCTTAGATTCTTGTTGATTTAAAATGTTATTTTTTTTTATTTATGATGTTTCAATTTTGATTACTTGCTTTGAACTACTTTCAGTCTTGCTTAATAAAAAAACTATTTATAAGCTTAAATTCAGCGTGTACTTAACTCAACTATTTATCTATTCTTGAATGATTTAAAGGCAGAAAAATCATATGCATTTTTAAATTATTTTCATATTAACTGTATGCCGACAATTTTATTAAGAGCTTTCAACTACTTTCTTCTGCTTTCAGTCTTACATAGCTTTTCAACTATTAAATGCTTAAGTTCAGCATGTAATTCCAATCTTAAATTAACTATTTTTCTCAACTTCAAATTCTGTAACTTTGAAACAATTTTGTTTACCAACTTTAAAGTTCAAGCTGCACATAAATCTATTTCTTCGGCAAGTGTCATTAGTATGCTTCATGCTTTGCAGTTTGATTCCAAGTTGAATGAACTTGAATGCTAATTACATAGTGAGCACTGCTTATGCTGCACTTGCCACTTAATCTGCTCTAATAAATGCAATAATAAACTATGCTAATCGAAACACTTTCATTGGCAACACATTCTATCAATAAAACAATGCAGAAAGCCCTGCAGAAGAGCCCTGTCATTAACTTATGCCGCAGAGTGGGAGAGAACATTAGAGAGAGAGAGAGAGCTGGCATTCTCTGCATAGAGAGAGGGTCAGCATTTTGCAATTAATTGTAATTTCGTAGAGGCGCATTGAAGCCGCATCATCATCATCATAATTGCCATAAATCATGCAACGCTGCACTTGCCACACTGTGAACTGACCGTGCCCCTAGTTGCAGCAGCTATCTGTTCGCTGTTTGCTGTTCGCTGTTGTTATCCGCCACATTCCGCGTCTCAAATGCGCTCTAATGACTCCTGTTCTTTGTCTAGCTACAAGTCCAGCTACAAGTCCAAGCTAATGGCTTCGACTTTGGCCTCCTCGACTTTGCCTCGCATAACTTCCGCGTCGCGTCTCGTCGCATCGCTTCGCATCGCTGTTGCAGCTACGTTCCAGGAACGAGGCGACGCTGCAGCCCACACAGCTGATTGAAATCAAATTGCCAACCAGCCAGCCAGCCAGCCAGCCAGCCAGCCAAGCAACATGCGCCACACAATCGAACAGCAACGAAAACAACGAGCAACGAACAGCGATTGAGCTGCTCCACTCCCACAACTTTGAAGCTCCAAATTCTCAGTGTTCTTCATTGTGGGCACTTTGCATGGCACTTCCAAGAAGAATTTATGCAATGTGGCGCAGTGTGTGACCTGCCACAAGTACTTGTGGCAACGGCAACTGCAACTCAACTGAGCTGAGCGTGGGCAACTCGAAAAAAGCAACCACACCCGTTTTTATACCCGCTACCAACAGGATGGAAGGGTATTATAACGTTGTGGCTGCAGGAAATCTAATCTCCTCATAGAATTTATAATTCCTGAGAATCGGTTCAAAATTGAACAAGTTATTTAAAAACTACTTTTGTATATCAAATTACGCCTACTGACATTCTGGTATATTTTAACTTTTATGGTATATTTCTAATGCAGTATTTTAACAATATACCAACTGAGTCCTTTGGTATATTTTAGAATTTTAATGCTTTTTTTATCTTCTATATATATATTTCTAATGTACTTTAACGATATACCAAATATGACCTTCGGCATATTTCACTATTTTTGCTGCTTTGGCTCACAACCAGGTATTTTTGAACCTCTGTGGTATATTTCGAATGTTGTGCTTTAACAATATACCGTATAAGTCTTTTGGTATATTTCAGTATTTTATTGATTTCTCGGACAATCTGGTATATTTTGACCTTTATTGTATAATTATAACGTACTTCAAAGATATACCAAATATGACCTTCAGTATATATTCAGTATTTTCGCTGCTTTGGCTGACAATCTGGTATATTATTATCTCTATATATTTGTAATGTAGCACTTCAGCGATATACCAAATGTGTTTTGGTATTTTCGTTGTATATTAATTTAGTATATTTTCAAATTAATACCACACAATATTGGATAGTGGATATTTCACAGTCGAGCGACATTCGACTGCAGTTTTCTTACTTGCTTCGCTTGCTTTCGAGCAGAAGGGAAGCTGCACTTTCCAATCAACTATATAGTATACCATACAGTATATTTAGTATATAAACAACCTTGAGGCAACGCAGTCTTAGACAGGCGAACTCAGCTGGATGCACACTTTTCATATGACGGCTATCAAGCTGCATTCAACTTGTTATGCAATAAATTTCCGGTTTTAAGAAACACACAAAATACATTCTACTCGTGTTGTTCCGTTTTCGTTTTGCTAAATGCTCAACGAATGCGAAATGTGACTTTGCAACTTGCAACTTGCAACTTGCGGCAGTGGCAGCGGCAGCAACACCTGCACTTGACAAGCAGTCAGCCTGATTTCGTTTCTGTTTCAATCATATCGCATGCAATTCACGCCAAATCACAGCAACAGCAACAGCAGCAACTCGTTCTCTGCGAAGCTGATGTTCATTTTAAGTGGGTGTCAACTTTACAAATTAGTAACGGCATTTAATAGCACACACACACACACACATACACACACTTACTTCGACTCACTTTGCACTGCAGAACAAGTTTGTGTTCTAAGTCATTTGTTTTATGCATGTCCAAAAACTGTTTTGCCACTCCAACTTTCGCAACTCGTTTCTGCTGTTGCCTGTTGCAGCAACTTTTTGAGTCAGTTTTCCAAAACGTTGCCACAGCCACAAAAATTTCATTTTGTAATAGACAACTGTTGGCTTCCTTATTTTTTTTTACTGCCTCTGTTTGCCGCTGCTGAGGCGAAAAGTTGCTTGCAACAAACGGGAATTTGACAATGTGAAAACTTGAAAAGCAGTTCAAAGAAAAGTTTTAAAGATTTCCTTAAATTCATTTTTATTATTACTTAATATTGCTAATACAATATTTTAGTCAAAATAAATAAAATTTGTAATCTCTTATTTGATTTGCACTAAAAATTTTCTTTTACGCATGCATTGAACTGAATTGAACTTCTTTAAAGTACAAGTTTAATCAATTGAATTTGATTTGCCAATTTTTTAATCCCCACTATTTTAACTCCTATAATTTTCTTTAATTCGATTTTATTTCGCTACATTAAATTTTATGAAGAAGAACTTTTTGTGCTTAAGTAAATCATAAATACTTCCTTTTGGCTGGCTCGAAGTGACTCGACTATTAGTTGGCCACTTGCTGCATTTATGGCATGTGGAAATTGCTGTTGAGAAGAAGTTTCTTGCCACTTGCCACTTTGGCACTTTGCCGCATGCCGCATGCCGCTGGCAAAGTCGAGTCGCAGCCTTGGCCTTCCATTTGGCAATGCAATGCTAATGCTAATGCAATTTGCTAGTCATCATTATGTTGTCTTTAAGTTTTGTGGCACCAACTTGTGTCGCTTCGTCTGCTCTTGCCTCCTGCCTCTTGCCTCTTACCTCCTTTCCAGTTTCATCATTTCTGCCTGGCATTTAATATACTTAAAGTGTTTTGCACTGAATATAGTTTTAACTCTAAGCAACATCAACTTGCAACTCCTTCGATTGCTGCCGCTGCTGCAATCTGTGGCAACATTAGAGGCATCTCTGAACGTTGCACGTTGAACGTTTTTCTCCATTTGCCATTAGATGAAGGCCGCTTCGTGTTGGGCCTTCGTTAGCTTTATTCTCGCTTTGCTTTGCTTTTCCTTGCTTTTAATTATAACTTTTAATATTTTCACGCACACACATAGATGAGTATGTGTGTGCGTGTGTGTACAGCTGGTAATTGTGGCAAGTCTTGAGTTGAGTTCAGGTGTTGTTGCCTCCAAGTTGCCCTGCTCCATTGTTCGATTGCAATTATGGCATCGCACTTCTATTGCGGCAAACTGGGAACTGGGACTCGAGTCACGCACACACACACACACACACACACACACACACACACACATGCAGAAGGGGGGCAACACTTCATGTTGAATGATTGAGGCAGGTGCTGCAAAGTTGCGGCGGTTGCACGTTGCGCATCTTTAAACTGCGATGATTGAAAATTGCATAATTGCAGAAAGAGAGTGAGAAAGAGAGACGCGTGTTGTGACAACAAATATATATATATATATACATTTATATATATATATATAGCACATTTATAGACCTCCATTTCCGCTGCTGATCGAGGGGACAACGCAGACGGACTAACAGCAAGTCCAAAGCTGTAAGGCCAGACATCCGTTTCGAGTGTTCACAAGTGTTGACACAGGCTACAGTGCGAGTGTGAGAGATAGCAATAGCCATAGACTGAGCAGAGTGAGAAAGCAAGCGTCTAGAATTCGAACTTGTGGCGAAAGGAAGTTAGAAGTTGATCTGCCAACGAAGTGAGCAGTTTGTTTGCACTTCCAACGAATTGAGACTGCAAAATGTTGCAGATAATTTTAAGAAATTAACAATATGCCTCAACCTAACCTCAATTTAACACAATTTTATTATATAGTCTGCTTATAATTAAGCTCTCTTAAAAATTTTCATTTATTTTACCACTAAAGCACTTAATCGCACAAAATATGCTTGAAAGTTGTTTTCAAAATACAAGGCAATATATTCAAGCTTCAACTTAACCTCAAAAATTGATAACAATTTGCACAAATGACAGATTTATTCAAATTTTGATTAGTTTGCAACAAATAATAGCTATTTAAACTTTCCATTTAACAGTTCTACAAAAGGAAAATAGAAACTAAGCTTCAACTTAACCTCTTAAAATTTACAACAATTTGTAAAATTGCAAATTTAAGCAAACTCTTTTTAGTTTGTATAAGATATAAGCGACTAAATGCTATTTAAGCCCTTCATTTAACCGTTCTACACAGAGAAATTCGAAACTAAAATTCAACTTAACCTCACAAAGTGACAATAATACCGCAAACAATAGATATTTAGAGAGTTTAGAGCTCATTTTGAAAAAATTGCAAATTTAGCTAAACTCTTTTTAGTTTGCATAAAAAATAAACATCTAAATACCATTTAAGCCCTTCATTTAACAGTTCTACAAAGAGAAATTAGAAACTAAGTTTCAACTTAACCTCACTAAATGACAAACAATAGATATATAGAGAGAGTTTAGAGCTCAATTTAAAAAAATTGCAAATTTAGCTAAACTCTTTTTAGTTTGCATAAAAATAAACATCTAAATACCATTTAAGCCCTTCATTTAACAGTTCTACAAAGAGAAATTAGAAACTAAGCTTCAATTTAACCTCACAAAGAACAATAATACCGCAAACAATAGATATTTAGAGAGCTTAGAGCTCAATTTGTAGAAAGCAACAGCGGCAACTCAACTTAACCTCAAAAATGCCAAAACTTGTCAATTTCACGCATTAATTGATAAATGAATGCAATTTTTAATGCTCTACAATTTGTATAAAAACAGTTTTATGCTTAATTTAGCAAAAAAATGAAAAGCAACATTTGACATGCTTCGACTTAACCTCACAAACTGCAAATTGAATGCAGTTTTTTTTCTTTCTGAGTGGGAAAACAATGCTCGCGATACTTGAGACACTTTCCACGGCACACACACACACACGCACACACGGACAGTGCAAAACTGTGCCTCAATCTAACCTCACAAAATTGCAACAATTACGACAATGAAAAAAAGTAAGAAAGAAAGAAATAACTGTCACTGGGACTAATTAAAACTGGAACTGCTTTTGTGTCAGATCTTTTCGCCTTTCTACAAAAAGAAAAACGAAGCAAAACAAATAAAACCAAAAGAAAAAAAAAACGACTTTGCCGTTGGCCTCTTGATGACTGTTTTTTCTTCTTCAGCTTCTGTTGTTGCTGCTTCTTCTCGTTTATTTTCTTTTGACGGTTTTATTTTTTCGTCGTTTCGTTTGGGTATTCATTTCATTCACGCGCTTTATTCATTTCATTTTAATTGAGTTAATTGCATATTATTACTTTCACTGCTCAGCTTGACGCTGCTTCTTCTTTATCTCTTTCGTCTTCTTCTGATTTTCCCCTCTCTTTATTGTTTGTTGTTTGTTGTGACCGTTAGCTTTGAATGCTATCTCTTTTCGACCATGATGATGTACAATTCGCTCTTTCGCTCGCTAACGGCGTGACCTTTGAAGGTTTTCATTTTCAGCGTTTCAACTGCTTCCACCAAAATTCTTCAACGTCTTCTTCTAATGCGCGTTCCCCCCTCTCTCTGTCTCGCTCACTCTGCTGACTGCTTATGGCATTCACTTGCTCAGCTTGCCTCGTAATTAGAGGCCATACGCGAAGAGGAAGTAAACGTGCCTAATGATAACCTTTAGCTCGTTTCCCAGTTTGTGGCCACAGCCACAGCCAACTCCTCAACCTCAACTTCAACTCCATCGCCATCGCCATCGCCATCGCCATCTCAATCTCCATGCACATCCACAGGGCGTCCACAAGCCGAACGCTGAAACGAAAGCAGAGCCAATGTAACTATCCCATAGCTAGAGCTAGAGCTAGAGCTATAGCCATACAATTTTCATGATTGCTAGTTATGCCGCAGTTCAACGCTGCATCATCCATCTAACTAAGTACGCGCCACTGACCAGCCGCTGCCGCAGTCGCTGCCACAGCGTAGAACCCAAAGCGTTGCCCCAATGGAATGTGATGAGTACACTCACAACACACACACACAATCATATACGAGAGTACTCATAGCACTCACACACTCATAACACTATATTGCACTCATTTTTCTTTTCTTCTTCATTTTTTTTGTGAGCCAAGCAACTGCAGTTGCTTCAAGTTGGCATCCCAACTCTTCTGCTCGCCTCTTGTAACTCAGCTTGCAGCTGAGAACTTTTGCTGAAACTTACCACAAACTTGTCTTACGTCTATAGCTGCGACATAACTTGATATCAATGCGATCGGTCGAGTATATAAGATTTAACAGATACACAATTAAGTTTAAATTGAAGCGAAATCAAATAAACAAGGCTTAGCAAGATAAATATCTTCTTTTTTGTAATTAGAACATTTTGTTAGAATAATAAGAAGCAAAATTTGTTTTATTACAAGCTGAAATCAGTGGCGGTAATATTTACTTAAAGGTAGATTTACTCAAAACAGTTTGGTTTAAGAAAAACTTATAAAATGAGAAAAGAGAGAGAAAAGAGAGCGAATTTTTATACATCAAACAAAATTGAGGTAGATTTACTTAAACAGCTTATGTTACTTTAAGAAAAACGTTATATTGAAAAGAGAAATATATTTTTTAAAACTTTATTTTCTATATATTTAGAAAAAGAAAATATACACAATTTATTTTATAAGTTATAACAGAAGAAGAAAAATATATTTTTACAAAAAATATTACGCAAAGATTTTTACACTTTTTGTTTGAATTGAAGCTAAAGCTATAAAACAAAATTTATTAACAAAACAAAAAAAAAAAAGAACTACACGAAGTTATTATAAAAGTTATAATAGAAGAACAAATATATTTTTTCCCCTTTTTATTAATTTTTTTTAGAAAACTACGCAAAGATTTGTACATTTTTAGTTTAGGCAAAATGTATTTTAATAAATTAGATTTTATTATAGTCTAAAAGGAACAACATAAAGTTATTATAGAAGTTTTAAATGAAGATCAAATTCATTTTTACCATTTCATTTTCATTTACTTAGAAAACTACGCAAACATTTTATTCATTCTTAGTTTAAATCGCACCTGAAGCTTTTAGGCAAAATTTACATTAATAAATTTGATTTTATTATAGTTACTTAAAAAGACTAGAAACTACACAAAGTCATAAAAATTGTTGGTCGAAGCTGCTGCATGTGTTGTTCATGTGTTGCAAATGCCGCCCAAGTTGTGGCACTTCAACCTTTGCTGCTGTTGTTGCTCTTGCTGTTGAGTTAGCGTTGATTGAGTGCGCTGTAAATGTGGCTAACGCCCACATGGCTTAAGATGTGCTGTGGCAAGTTGCTCGTGGCAAGTTGCAAGTTGCAAGTTCTTCAATTCCAAACTGAGCGCCATTCATATGCATACATACATATGTGTGAATTGTTTTTGGGCACTCAGCTGGCATTTCCTGTTAGCCCAGCGGTGGCATTTAGCAGCTGATTGCAATTCGCAATTACAGCAACAAGTGAGTGCAACGTGCAGCAGGCAACAGACAAGAGGCAACTGGCAACTGGCAACTGGTTGCGCATCATCTGCAAATTAGAGAAGTGCTCGAGAAGTGAAGATTTGAGTTGGATGGTGCCCCAAGGACGCCCCAAAAATAAACTTGGGCGAGTTGTGCGCATTTAGGGGCTATAAATAAAAATGCGAATCGTGCAGCGTGCAACGCACAACTCACAACGTGCAACACACACAACGGTGGCAATGACGTCAAACGTATTTCGCAAACGAATCGAATGCAATCCAAGTGTTTTTTTTTCTGGTTGCATTGCATTGCATTTATCTCGCTCAGACGATCGCTCGCTACGCTCGATTGCTTGCCATGTAATTGGCTCTCGGCTGGCGACTCCAAATGCTCAGCCTGCAACTGCCACAGCAGCAGCAACAAGCTGCAACTGCTCTCTGTCTGTGTGTGTGTGTCTCATGCAGATTGGCAATTGTAGAACAAGAACACAAGAAGAAAAAAAAAGGCAGCAACAAGGCAACACTCGAAAGCGACTCCCTGCGATGCTGCTGCTGCTGCTGCTTGTTGTTGTTGCCACTGCTTGTTGCAAGTTGTAGCTGTTGGCTGGCAGCTGGCAGCATTGCATTGCCACCTCCTGCAAAACAGTTGTTGCTGTTGCTGTTGTCGTTGTCAATGTTGCTCATGTTTGCTGCTTCTCTAGTTGCATGCCCCGCATCTCTCCCTCTCTCCCTCTACCCTTCTCTTTCTCTAGTTCTTGCTCTCCCTCTTGCAATTGGACACGGCATTCGCTTTGCCACAGCTCTGACTTAATGTTGTTTGTAATAGCCACGTTCCGAGCGCTGTAATCATCCCCCCCCATCCCCCTTCTACCTTCACCCTCCCTCGCTCGGCACTCTCTTCATAATTGTTGCATGCCGCTGTTGCTTAGTTCTGCTCGCTGATCGCTGGCCAAACGATCGCTGACCACTTCGCCTGGGACAATTTAGCAAACAAATTGAATTCAATATGTTAATATAATTGCAGAGCTGCGTTGCCCAAGTGGCCCCTCCCCCTCTCCCTCTCCCTTCTCTTCACTGATTCTTCTTCTTCACTCCCGCAATGCGACTGACTGCAAAAGGAGGCGTGGCAGTGAACATCAATTGCAGCTTGCGAGTAAACACAATTGCAAACAGCAGCATCGTTATCGATATAATAACATTACAGACACGTTACAGCCTATCGTTATCGATAATTCCATAATTAACGGTTATCGTTATCGATAATTCCATAATTAACGCCTTTTCAGTTGTTCAGCTATTCATCTTGAGCAAACAGCAATGAACATGCAAACATTCAATAATTAGATCCCAATATCAATCGATCGATCTTTACAATTATCGATGACACCTTGCAGCACAAGCCTATCGTTATCGATAACCCCTTAATTTGGCTATATTTTATTAAAGTTACCTATAATTAAAGCAGCTGAATCAACATCGATCTTCACAATTATCGATCACACCTTGCAACTTTAATCAATAGTTATCGATAATGCGTTCCCATCTTCTTTAATTCAATATCGATCACATCACATTATCGAAGGATGTAATTTTCAACAAAACAACCTTTCATTCTCTAGTTACCACGTAAGAAACAACATTCATGCAATCTTCACTATTATCGATCAATGCAACAATCGATCGTGATCGATAACTCAATTTGCATGCTTGCTCAGCAACTCCCACTCAAGAAGCTTCTTTTGTTTTGGTGTCTGACTTCCGCATCTCGAATATCTGAAAATCGAATGCAAATGAATAATGAATAAACTCACGAGTGAATAAACTGCATAAATTTGAGTACACGTCGAGTGTCAAATAAAAAAAAGGCAGAAGCATTGAAGGGTGACTGAATAAAACGAGTGTGAATAAATGATAAATCCACAGCTTGACCCAAGGCTTAACCCATGTTGTCCATTGCGGCGTAGGCAAAAGCTTAACCCTTGAGCTTGAGCGTATAATGAGACTTTAATGGTTGCGGATAATAATAATAAGATACGCACTTGAGGATTTGCAAGCTAAGAATCGACAATTGAATAAGCGATAATGTTCAAGTACACTCAGTGAATGCACTCACACTCATTCACAATCGCACTCGTTAAACCGAATGACTTGGCAGACTTTGCAGCAGAGACGCGCTTTCGCTTTTCGCTCCTCGAGGCACAAAAGTTGCCAGTTGCGAGTTGCGCCCCCCGCAACAAGACAGAAGTGCGGCTGTTTGTGGCAGCTGCAAGTTGGCAAAACAAGAGCCAAAGGCAATTTGGAAGCCACAAGAATTGCAATTGCAATTGGAAATTGGAAATTCGAAATTCGAAACGAGGCCATTAGAATTTTCAACCGCAGAAATACAAAACAGAACATCAAGAGCAAGAGCAAGAGCGAGAGCAAGAGAAGTGGCAACTAGAGTAGCTGGTGGCATCTGCCCGGTGGCAAGTGGCAAGTGGCAGTGAGGCCATTGTAATTTCCGCCTGGGCAGCTCATTAAAGTCTTCGACTTGTTCGCAACGTTGTGGCAACGAACTTCCAACCAGCCAAGAGGCCAAGGGCAGCTCAAGATGATGGGAGGAGGGGAAGATGTTGCAAGTGCTGAGCAGGGGGAGGCATTTCTTATTGGTTCGCTGGTTTGCTGCTGGCCAGTTCAGTTAAGCGTGTAATAGACCAGCGGATGTTTTCAGCCGCAGCTCAGCACAACCCACTCAACCAAAAGGGTTCTTCCCACTCTTTGCTCCCCTCTTCTTCCCCTCTCCACTGTCGACTGTCGGCTGTCGGCACCCGCAATTAGCGAGTCGTCAAACAGCAGCAACAAAAATAGATTTGCACATTTCACCTAATTCAATTTGCATATTCCGTTTCCCGTTTCCAGAAAGAAACATATTCAATTTAAGTTAGAAATGAGAATAAGATAAATTCTAAGAACTAAAGGTAATTTAATCAATGTATGGGAAATCTTTTCCCAAATCTCAAAAGTACGATAGTATTCAATTTAAGTAAGAATAGAAAAAGTTATATAAATGCATGGGAAATCTTTGGGAATAAGATAAATTCTTATGACTAAAAATAGTTCAATCAAAGCATAGTCGTATTAAATTTAAGTAAGAATAAGTGAGAATAGAAATAGTTATATAAAAACAATCTTTAGGAATAACATAAATTCTGAAGACTAAAAATATTTCAATCAAAGCATGGGAAATCTTTTCTAATATCCCAAACTAAATCTGTTTTAAAATGCGATTTTTATAAAAGAAATTATAATTTTTATATGATATTCTTAGGAATAGAAATAGATATATAAAAGCATGAGAAACCTTTGGGAATAAGATTCTAATAAAATTCTAAGGTCTTAAAATAGCATGGAAAATCTTTTTCCAAATCCCAAAAGATATATTCAATTTAGGTACAATAATAAGTGTAAATAATAGAAATACTTAGGAATGTAAATAGATAAATAAAAGCATTGGAAATCTTTGGGAATGAGATAAATTCTAAGGTTTTAAAAATGGTGAAATGAAAGCATGGAAAATTTTTTTTCAAATCCCAAGATTTCTTAGAAATAGAAATAGATATAACAAAGCATAGGAAATCTTTTCGCAAATCTGTTTTAAAATGCGATTTTATTAAAGGAAATTATAATTTTTATATGATGAATATGAATTGAATTGAAAATTCCCTTAAATAACTAAACTCATAAAAATAGGGAACCAGAACTTTTAGCTTAACTTGAGGATCTAAAGCAGAACACGTTTAGAGTTTAATCTGAGCGTATGCAGTTGACAGCTCTTGAATCTTGAAGTAATCACAAACATCTGCGTATCTGCGTAAAACGCAAATAGTTTTCGCCCGAGAGACTTGAACAATAAATCTAGCAGCTTAAGTGAGGAAATGTAAAATTGTAAAATGCAGTCATAAAAAGGCAAACTTTAGCATTAACTGAACCGAACTGAACTGACTTCCAGAACTTGTTCTCAATCTCCGCTTGTTTTTTTTTTTATATGGACTACTTGCAGATGCAAATGGCAGCGAGGAGAACAACAACAACAGGCAGCAGAACGAGGATGTGCACTCTCAGTGTGCTGGCTCTTGGACTGGCGATGCTGATGATGCTGCCCTGCGAGGCAGCTGCTCGCATGGCGTTCGAGAAGCTGACAGATTACGATTTCGCTGGCACCACCTACTACAGCGTGAAGAATCTATCGCTCTACGAATGCCAGGGCTGGTGTCGCGAGGAGGCCGATTGTCAGGCAGCCGCCTTCAGTTTCGTGGTCAATCCGCTGTCGCCGTCGCAGGAGACGCACTGTCAGCTGCAGAACGATTCGTCGGCAGCGAATCCATCGGCGGCGCCACAACGTTCGGCCAACATGTACTACATGGTGAAGTTGCAGCTGCGCAGCGAGAACGTCTGCCATCGTCCTTGGTCGTTCGAACGGGTGCCCAACAAAATCATTCGCGGTCTGGACAATGCTCTGATCTACACCAGCACCAAGGAGGCTTGTCTGTCGGCCTGCTTGAACGAGAAGCGTTTCATTTGTCGCTCGGTGGAGTACGATTACAATAACATGAAGTGTGTGCTCAGCGATTCGGATCGTCGCAGCTCGGGACAATTTGTGCAGCTGGTCGATGCCCAGGGTACCGATTACTTTGAGAATCTCTGCCTGAAACCCACCCAGGCCTGCAAGAACACACGCTCCTTTGCAAACGCACGCATGGGCGTCTCCGAGGAGAAGGTCGCTCAGTATGTGGGACTCCATTACTACACCGACAAGGAACTGCAGGTGACCTCGGAGTCCGCTTGCCGTCTGGCCTGTGAAATCGAATCGGAGTTCCTTTGCCGCTCGTTCCTGTATCTCGGACAACCTCAGGGTGCTCAATACAACTGCCGCTTGTATCATTTGGATCACAAGACACTGCCCGATGGCCCTTCGACCTATTTGAATCACGAGCGTCCTCTCATCGATCACGGCGAACCCATTGGCCAGTACTTTGAGAATCAGTGTGAAAAGTCCGCCGCATCGAACTCTGGCAGCAACGCTGGAAACTCACCACCTGGCACACTGGACAAGATCGATACACTGCCCGTTAGCCTGGACACCATCGAGGATCCCAATCTGACCAACATGACGCGCAACGATGTGAACTGCGACAAGACCGGCACCTGCTACGACGGTGAGTACTTCTAAGTACTCAAGGGTACTTTATTATCTTCCCCTGACCACATGACTTCCTGATTTTATCTAGTCCGCTGTCTAGTCTTAATCTAGGAAGGGTATTTTATTACAATTCCTGACTTTCCAAGATCCTGATTAGTCCGCTATCTAAATTTGTAGTTCCACAAGTATTTCATTATAGTTTCTGATTTCTTTATTACCCAAGGGTATTTTATTATCTTCCCCTGACTTCCTGAGTTTATCTATTACTTCTTGACTTTCCCGTTAACCCATTTGCATACTAATCGCCACTCTTGTCTCCCACAGTCTCGGTACACTGCAAGGACACACGTATCGCTGTCCAGGTTCGCACCAACAAGCCCTTCAATGGCCGCATCTATGCCTTGGGTCGCTCCGAAACCTGCAACATTGATGTCATCAACTCCGATGCCTTCCGTCTCGATCTGACCATGGCTGGCCAGGATTGCAACACCCAGAGTGTGGTACGTATGACAACTAGTAAATATTATCCCGAACTTTAGCTAATCTTTGTACTTATTTTCTGCCTCAATTAGACCGGTGTGTACTCGAATACAGTTGTTCTGCAGCATCACAGCGTGGTGATGACCAAGGCCGATAAGATCTATAAGGTGAAGTGCACATATGACATGAGCTCCAAGAACATCACATTCGGCATGATGCCCATCCGCGATCCTGAGATGATTCACATCAATTCATCGCCCGAGGCGCCACCACCAAGGATTCGCATTCTGGACACACGTCAGCGCGAAGTGGAGACTGTGCGTATCGGCGATCGCCTCAACTTCCGCATCGAGATCCCCGAAGACAGTGAGTATTTCACTAATTTCCCTTCCCCTTGGAAATTCAATTAATTTGATTTTCCCTTCCAGCTCCTTATGGCATCTTTGCTCGCTCGTGTGTGGCCATGGCCAAGGATGCACGCACCAGCTTCAAGATTATCGACGACGATGGCTGCCCTACCGATCCCACCATCTTCCCCGGATTCACCGCCGACGGCAATGCATTGCAATCGACCTATGAGGCATTCCGTTTCACCGAAAGCTATGGCGTCATCTTCCAGTGCAACGTCAAGTATTGTCTGGGTCCCTGTGAGCCGGCTGTCTGTGAATGGAACATGGAATCCTTTGAATCCCTGGGCAGAAGGCGTCGTCGTTCCATTGAGAGGTGAGTTTTACTTTTAGTTATGGAATGAATTTGCCATACTAACTCTTTCCGTCTCTTTCCAATCTAGTCCCGCCAATGAGACTAAGAGCGAGGATCATATGAACATCTCACAGGAGATTCTGGTGCTGGACTTTGGAGATGAGAAACGTGAGTTCTTCAAGGCGGATCCCAGCACAGACTTCTCCAAAGGTAAGCAATCGATAACAACCTGATCTAACCTCTCTTTACTCAACTGTGCCTCTCTCTTTCTCGCACACTGCAGACAAGACTGTGACCATCATCGAGCCGTGTCCCACAAAGACGTCCGTGCTGGCGCTGGCCGTGACCTGTGCGCTCATGATCCTGCTCTACATTTCCACATTGTTCTGCTACTACATGAAGAAATGGATGCAGCCCCACAAAATCGTAGCATAAGTTTAGGCGCCGCAGTAACAAGCAACAACAACAGCAACCGCAGCGAAAGCGTAAACAAAATAAAACAGTAACGAAAAGCAAAAGCTGAAACAAAATAAAATGCACACACAGAGGAGAAAAAGGAAAACAAAAATCATACACAACAAAATTGTCACCTACACAAAAAACATACACACACACACAGACAGCATCTCACACACTCATTCGCTATGTCTATCTCTCTCGCCCTAAAGCCTGCACTGTGCACGCTGCTATTGTTGTCGCCATCGCTATCGTTGTCGGCACTCAGCGCTCTCTTTTGCAGGAGAGTTCCAGCAATGAGAGCACACACAGCGCAGCGCAGTAACTTAACAATTATCGCACATCGATCGCACTTTCGATATCGATAGCGAATGCGATTGCGATAGCGGACGCATAGCGCAAGCTGCCTGCAATTAGCTGACAAGCGTATATTTTTGTTTTTTTTTAATTAATTTACTATATATACAATTTATTTATTTATATTTATTTAGAATTAGAGAGCGTGAGATACTTCCAGATCATCGCCCAAGCCTATTTTTTATGCATACATATAAAAAAAAACAAAAAAACATATTATCTAACAATTAGTAGAAAAGCAACAACAAGAACAACAACAAAAATCAAATGCACTTTTATATTTATGCGTAAAATAAGAAGAAGAAGAACGCATAATGCGCGCACGTACTTTCTATAAAGTTACGAAAGAGAGAGCTAATCACAAAAACAAATACAGCCGCAACAAAACATATGCGACAGATAGAGAGAGAGATAGATTGAGAATCGAGCTTAAAGCTCAATCCGATCGTTCTCTTTTGTAACTTGTATAGAGACTGCGGCCGCTAACACACACACACATACACACGTGCAATCACGCACGTCTACTCGTACACGCCCAGCTAATTTTCCACTCATTACACACACATACAAACACACGCACACGCACATACTCACAATTATTTAATTTAAAAGAAAACGCAATGGAAACCAGCAAACTGATGCAATTTAAGCAAATACAAATACAAATACATAAATAACGAATAACAAGAAAAATACAGAAATTATAACAAGAGCAAAATGAACAGAATTTCATAGCGTGTACAATGAAATTGTGCTTAATTGTATTGCATTTATTTAATTTAAATCTATTTATGATAATAAAGAATGATAACACAAAACAAATATCCTAATACTATGTTTGATTCTTTTTTTGTCCCTTTTGTTCTTCTAGCAGAGCATTTGTTTTTGTAAATACTCTTTTACATACATACATACATACATATGTACATATGAGCTAGGAATGCATTCGCATTCTTTCTCTTTCTTCCATTATACATATGTACATATGACCATAAGCTACATAACTGAGCAACAACAATTTCCCAAGCTTCGCCGTTATTTCTCCCATTCGTATGCATTTTGTTATTGGGATTTGGAAAAATTTGCATTGTGCGAAATCAATTTTGATTTTCGTTGCTTGCAGAATGTTTGGCATCGAATAGTTTAATATTTTTTATGGTATTCATATTATGCTTACAAGTGGATTAAAAGCATAGAATTAACACAAATAAAAATTTGCAACAAAATATTTGTTTTCAAATTTGCTTTGTTCGCCGCACTGAAAAGTTAAGCTTCATTTTTTTCAGTGCAAGTGAAAAGGAACAAAGTGTACGCATTCTTGTACATGTTTACATACACATACACATATAATGGATGTGTGCATATTTGCTTTTATTTTTGTTGGTATGTACATAGATACATATGTATATGAGAGGGTTAGTGAGTGAGCTTTGAGCGAGTTTTCTTCCATGAAATTGACGGATTCAAAATGGTCAGAAACTTTTTTTAAGGGATTGATTATATTATCGTTAAGTTACATATTTAGATTTTCTATTTAACTTTCAGTGTGCAATTAATTAAAAAAAGGCAATAAATTTATTTAATTAGAAGATGAGTTGCTAATAAATCGACAGAGATATAGCGTTTTGAAAACGACATATGTATGTATGTATGTATGTATGTCGCTATGCCCTCAGTAACATTTTTTTTTAGGACTAATCCCGGGTTAGTAGTTAATATGTATAAATCTCTTACACTTTTTGAAATAGACTCACGATTTAAATATGATAAAATAATCTATCAGCAATTTCCAGTGTTGGTGATCTATCCACTATCTCATTAAACATGATATTTTATACAAATACATACATAATTTCCAATTTGTAAACGTTCTGCTTCGATTTAAGTATGATAAAGTCATCTAATGATAACTTCATTCTATGTACAAACATACATACCTACACATTTTTAATGAATTAAAACACGCCAGATCGAGTTAGAAAAGATTTATGTATAAATATAAATTACGGTTTACGTTTGCAACTTAAAACTATGGCTGGACTTCAGCTTGCACAATGGAATATGCCTAAGCCTACGATTCTCTTAGTCTGTGTATGTGAGTATATATACGAGTATACATATGTATTTGTATAGTTATAGATTAGTATTGCGCTGGACTCGGTTGTATTTTGTGGACGGTACTCTTAAGTAATATTGCTCGGTGGTCATCTCAGCTTTAGCGGCTCCACATGGGCGACACCGTGCTCGGGAGCTGGCGACTTGACGCTGGCTAGGCACGTCTCCTTGAGGGATTTTCCCGCTGGCCGCTTGCTGCACTCATCGAAGTAGCACTTCTCGACGTTGTGCAGAAACTCGACCAGGAGCTTGGCATCGCCACCATTGGGCCCGGCAAAGTATTCACACTCGTAGCCATGCTGCTTGAGATCCCGCACACAACAGTCGAGGAACTCGGCATTAGCCGAATACCAAGCATTGTGCCGCTTGAGCGGAATCCCCAGACGAGTGCGCACCACGCCCGTCAGCCAAGTGTCATCGATCCAGAAGATGGCCACGCGTTCCGCCTCCGCCACAAGACGCGCCGCCGTTGCCCCATTGGTGATGTAGAGCCAACCCGACAGATAGGCGGGATACAGGGCATGTGGATACTCCTGCCTGGTCACATACCATTTGTTGGCCTGATTGCGTATGGGCGGCTTGGCATCGAGCACATAGCCAGCCAGGAGAGTGCTGCTTGTGGCCAGCGCCGGGGCATCCACTTCTAGGGACTCCAAGTAGCGTCGCAGATGGAACACATCGTAGATGATGTCATCGTCCAGCTTGATAATGAACTTGCTGCGCCCGCTGCCGCATTCGTTGGCCGCCCAACGCAATCCCATCACATGCTTGTAGCTCAGATTGCGATAGTCCTCCACAAAGTTGCCCTGCAGCAGATCCCCGAAGCGTGTCTGTTCCGACGCCAGCTGCGGCTGTGTCACAAACTTTTCGCGCGGCGGCAGCGCTGCCAGCAGAAAGACACGCTGCAATCCCATCTCGGCCAGCTTGCTCTGTGGAATCGCCTGACGGTGAGCGGCACGCAGTGCATCGTGTCCGGCATACGAGGTGACAATGAGCACGGCTGCAAAGTGTTGCTTTTCCGTTATTGTGATCAATTCAAGTGGATTTCAAGTGCTCACCTAGCAATTCTCGCTCGGCACGACGACAAACGTCGCTGGCCAGCAGATACTCAAAGTTGCTCAGATTGAGCAGTGCACCAGGAGCAGAGGGGGTGATGACTCTATTTTCATCTGCAGCTGTGGAAGTAGTGGGGGCGGGCGGCAGATGAACGAGGAACTCATCTCGTTCATCATTATCGTCATCACGATGCAAATGATTCGATATGTAGCTGATGCACAAGATAATGATGACGATTAGCGATAACACAATTGGTAGCAATCTGCGGCCGCGCATGCGCATCTTCGAACATTACGCTACTAGTGTGTGTGTGTATTTCTACTATGTCGATGCTTACTTCTTTTAGTTTAGTAAACAATTAAGCGCTTTGTATGCAAACAAATCACAATTATTCAAAACTACATCACACACACACACACGCACCACTGCAATACCAACAACAATGTACTGTGTACTAATATCGATACACAGCGAAATGCAGCTCAACCAAAAGACAGCGTTATCGATATGTCTTATACGCTTGTGACGTCACAACAATCAATGCGAACGTTTTTCTATGAACCATGTTTTTCAGTTGACTATTTAAATTGGCAAAAATGCAAAACAAATAAATAAGCATGGAAAATTTTGTATTTATTTATAGTAAGTTAGTTGTAGAGTTTGCAAGCAAAGCTGAGTATCGCTATTCAAATAAATTAATAGTTGATTATTAAATATAGATGCATTAATAAATATGAAATGAAACGAATGTGTGTAAAATTATTAATTTGCTGTTTGCATTTATGAGTCGATTGTAAAAATATACTTGCTTATAGGACATTTCATTTCATTGCACAACGTATGTAGATAAATTCCAAACAATACAGAAATATACAAATAACAAGCGATTAGCATATTCTTTCAATCAATTAGTAGTTGTTGTTAGTTAGCTAATTTGTAGATCATAGCACATTTACAGTTTTCCTTGTTAAATTTAATATTCTCAATGATCTGTATTATTAGGAGAAAAACAAGTTTTCAATTGAGCAGTATATCATAATATAAAATCAAAGTATTAATATAAGCCAAAATAAAGTAAGCAAATAATAATATATTTAATTAGATGTATTTAATGTTGGCTAAAAGCCATAAACTATTATTTTATTATTAATAATAAATATGTACATATGTATATAAATTGCTGTTAAGTTTTCGCGTTGGTATATTTATAGTAGAATATTCATTTAAGCTTCTTTGGCGTATTTGACCTGATAAGCTGCGGTCACACTGCCAATAACCGTTGACTGGTTCGGTTGCTGTTGCAGTAGCACTTGAGTGTGAAATTCAGTTCCTGTTGTGCATTTTATCTTACTTTGTTTTAAATAAGTGACGTACAAAGAGCGCATCCAAATATTCAATAAAAATAAATAACTACATATAATGCTGTTGAAGCACCTGGCTCACTGGTCTTTACTTGTGTTGTGTGATTGTGTGTGTATGTTTTTTAAATATGGCGCGCACTGCGTTTGATGTGCAACGGGACTTTGCTCTCAGTAGCGGACTGCGCTCGGAAATTATTTGGGACTCGTAAGTTGAAGAGAAAATCTAATCAAAAACTACTCCAACTACTTGTAATTGTTTCAGCCTGTCGGCGCAACAGTCCGAGGTACTGAAACAAAAGATTACCAATATAATTTGCGAGTCAAATGCAAGCAAAAATGTCAAACAATTGGAGAGGCAGCGACAACAGCTCTTCGACAACGTTTGGAAACAAAGGATCTACACCAATGGCACACTGCTCTCCAGCATTATCTATGTGCTGGTCACTAGCGAAACGAATGCCCAGCTAGCACTGCAGTCCACCAGCTTCAGCTGTCATCCCGTAGTGCGCACCAGGAAATGCATTCAACCTTCGACGGGTAACCGAGACAGCAGTGAAAACTGTTGCATGATCTTCATCGATGAGCTGGGTCGCGTCTATCCGAACTGGTCAAGCTATCTGGGCAACAACTCGCTACCCAAGGGCCTGATGATAGCCCCTCAATTGGGCATCTACACATTTGGCGGCGCTGGCGAGGATCAGATGCTGCTCACAGTGCAAGCGACGCCAGCATCGTGTCTCAAGCAGCAACTGCTGCATGTGGGCGACAACATTGCCACTATGGGTGGTCTAGTGGCCACTGTGCCCGTGGCTGCCACGTTGGCGTTGCCAGTGGCGGCGCCGCTACTAATTGCTGCCACCGTGGTGGGCGTGTCAACGGCCGCCTACAGCACAATACGTTCGGTAGGACGTCTGATCGATCGTCGCTGGCACGCACAGTCCACATCGCTGCGTGATCGCGAAGCACGCACCAGCTGGCTGGGCGTGGCCGGAGGCGTGGTGGGTCTCGGCGCCACAGGAGCCACCACAGCGCTGACAGCATTTGCGAGCCGGGCAAGTTTGGGCACACAGCTGGCCGTGCGTGGCATCAATGTGTCGTCCGTACTGGTATCGGGTGGTGGTGTGCTCAACGGTGTTTTCGAGCTATATCTGAAGCTACGCGATGAGGAGCCCTTGACGCGTTACGATGTGCTGCAGGTGGCTAGCAGTTTGCTCATTTTTACCCACTCTGTTAACAACCTCCGCATCGCTGCCAAGGTCTCGAATGGCGCAAGTTTGCGCCGTGCTTTGCGACAGCAGACGCGCAAAGCCCTGAATCGCATTTCGCAGGAGTCGAGCAAGCTGCAAGGTGGCGGCAAGAAGTTTAAGCTGGACATTGTGCGCACTTTGAACGATATTCCCGTGAAGGAGGCGCTGCTGGGGCTGCACAAGCTACACTCACATCTCGCCCAAGGTGCCACAGTATTAACAGCCGTTGGAGCAGCTGCCGCTGGTTTGTTGCCCAGTTTTGTTGTGACTACTGAAGATGGGGAGATGCGTCTTGATGTGGAACAGTTGGCCGCCCAATTTGGGCTCAAGTTTGTACGACAAATTGGCAATTTGGGCAGCTTTATGGATGTGCTGGACGCCACGTCGCGTTACTACAGCGAGCAGGCAACACAGTTTCTGTTGCGCTTAACGCGCACTTTTATGGAGCAGCAAGTGGATGGCATTGATCGCCGGCTCAACACGTTTGTCTCCACCGAACTAGTGCTGTATCGTATCCTGATGCACTGCATCAACAATTATCAGCAGCACGCCGCTGACTTTCTGGAGCGACGTCGTCAGCACATTCTCGACGTGGTCAACAACTATTTCGAATCACTGCAACCCGATCCGGAAACGGAGCAGGGCCAGAGCAGGCGACACAATTGTAACGTCTGCCAAGGCATCTACTATGTGTCTACTTTGTGAACGTGTGCCTCAGAAATCAATTTGTCACTTAGAGATTAAGCTTAATTCCCACATTTTACTTTTGTTTGTATTAAAGCTGACTATTATTCTTGTCTTGTCATTTGAGCAGTGTGTTTCCCCTTCAATTAGCATTTAAAATCGTTTTGTTTATTCAAATATGGGGCGCATAACTGATAAGAATGAGGATTATCGATTAAGTTTCGATGTTTTTGAGATTTTTCAAGCTATCGATTTTGACGGTTAACTTACTGCTGTTTCCCATCCAAATAATATAAAATTGCAATATTTAACATGATTTATTATTGAGTAATTAACATAATACAATACTCAATTGATTGATTAACGAAATATAGTTTATTAGCCAAGCGAAAACACAAAACCCGCAATAATTGCCTTAATGTTATCACATTTTGTGTGGTATATTGGTATATTTTCCAAACGAAGGAAAAAGTCTGTTAACGCAAAATTGAGCTAACAGCACGCGAGCACATATATACGCACTTTTATGTTAATTCTACAATTACAGAAAATACCATAATTCTAATTTAGTGCAATGTCAAGTGCCAAATGTCTGCTAATGTGCGCGGTTCATTTGACGCCATTACGAATATACTTGTGTGAGGCCAGAATTAGTAAATTAGTACGCACGCTATACCGAATTAGTTGCACTCAATGCTTTGCTACAAGTAATATCTTATTGAGTATGTCTCTGACATTTTGTTGCATTTAGAAATGTGGCACCAAAAAAGTCCATTTAAAATTATCATAGATTGCTTGAATGGATTAATGTTTCCTTGTCACACACCCCAGCATAGGGATTGAACTCCACTAATGACCACCTGTCCAATCAAAATTGACAAGCAAAAATACCAGAAACAAAAAATACCAAATTGACATTAAAATGTGTGTTGAATTATACGGCCATATGTATGTAGTGTGTAAGAAGGCACGGCGGTAGCCAGAGCAGAGCTCTATCAACAGAGCAGCAGGCCAGTGAGTGAGAGTGAGCGAGGAGACGAAGAAGACGGCTCGCTAAGAGTTACGCACTGAGTATGTGCTGGCGGCGGATAACGGCGAACGACGGACCAACAAAAACAGAAAGAAGCGAAACAACAAAGTGTGCGTGCGCGTGTGTGTGTGCATGTGCGTGTGTTGCTCGTCGTGTGTGTGTGCGTGTTTTTCTTTATTTTCTTTTGTAACAACAAAACAACATTACTTAAATCATAATTAATATTATCGAAAACGACGCAACTGCAGTCAGAGTATTGAACACACTTTTCTGCCTCTGTATGTGTGAGTGCAAATTGATTTCGCTGTGATTAGGTGTGAAAATTACGAACTTAAATATCAGCAAAAAAGAAATATATTCAACATGAAATTTGCATCTAAATGTCTCAATATCCAAATTGTGGGAGGGGGCGAAAAAGTGCAGCTGAAAAATCCAAATTAACAATTACAATTACAAACTATGTATAACTGCTCTAAAGCAGCAGCGCCGCAGCAGCAGCAGCGCAGCAACTGAGCAGCCACCACGGTCGTCGTTTAGCAGAAGACGAAAAGTAAAACAACAATAAAGCTGGCCATATTCATGCAAAGAAAAAAAAACAGCATGTTGTGAGCTAATCAGAATCAGCTCAGTGAAGTGAAGTGAGAGAGGTGTATTTCTTTTTTTTTCCTTGCTGTTTGTTGAGTTGAATATTGAAATGTAATTAATAAGTATTATATGCATATGTATATTGCAATTGAAACGACATGTTTTATATGGTAGTATTTATAAAATGTACGCGCAAAGCAAAAACAACAAAAAAAAAGGCAAAAGCAAAAGGCGACGTCGACGTCGTCTCGTGGTGTCAACGTCAACTCCAACCGCGCTGCTGCTCTGCGTGCCAGTGTGTGTGAGTGAGCGTTCGCGTGTGTGCCTTCAGTTGTGTGTGTGTGCGTGGCCCCTTTTGCCTGCGAAGGTGGGCTGCTCGTAAAAAGGCGCCTCCTGTCGCACACACACACAAACACTGATATGCATATGGCTGCGCGTGTGTGTGTGTCTGTGTGTTTGTGGCTTTGCCTGTGCTTGTTAGAGTGAGAGCCAGATTGCTATTTACCGTTGCTTGAGCTGCTGCTTTAGTTGTTTATTTTTTGCTATTTAGTATATTTTCATTCTGAAAAATGGTTGTATAGCAAGTGAAAAAAAAATAGATAAATCGTTGAACGCGGAGTGACTTCAAATCTTATCGCATTAAAACCCCCTCCCCCTTGGCCCATTCAACTATTCGTGTGGTGGAAAATACCGAATATTGATTCTGATTCCGATTCTGTTTCTGATTTTTAATGTAGCGCGACGCGATATCGCAGCAGAAGCGCAGCTTAAATGAACTGCAATATAAATGAAATCAAATCAAAACAAAGCAAACACACAAAACGTGAACAAAAGACAGAAAGTATAACATAGTAAATACAACGAAGGACAATAACAAATTTTGCTGCTATAGCAATAGCAAGAAGAAGCAGAAGCAGGCGACAAGATGACGGACTTTGTGGAGCTGATGAACAGCATGTCGAGCAAATTTAACAGCGACTGCGCCACAAGCACTGCCGAAGGCGATACGCTGCTCAATTTGGATTTGGCCGAGGATAAAACGCTCAAGTGGCGCAATTTGGCCAACAATCAATTTGCGTGCAAGGATAAGGAGAAGAAGCAGCACCAGCAGCAGCACAACAGTCAGCAGCAGCAACAACAACAACAAAATAACGATGCTGCTGCTTCTGCTGCCAGCAGTGCTGCCAATGCGAGTAATGCAAACGCCGATGCCAGTGCTGCCCATAACAACGAGAAGCAACAGGAGACGACGGCAACAACAACAACAGAACAACTCGATGCGGATGTTAAAGTGGAGACGGAAGCAACAATCGCTGCTACCGATGCTGGCGCTGAGCTTTTACAGTCACCGTCGGCGTCGCAGTCGCCTCAAGGCCAGCGCCAAAGCCAAGGCGCCAATGCAGCCGCCACTGCAGAAATAACACAAATTGCAGCAGCAGCAGAAGATGATGCGTCGAAAGCAACAGCAGCCGCAGTAGCAGCAGCAGACACACACGAAACAAAGTTTGCTGAAGCAGCCACAGCAGCAGCGACGTCAACGTCGACAGCGGCAGCGCCGCCTAACGAAACGACAGCCGACGATGATGACGATGACGTTGCCGAATGCGCACCCGAAGCAAAAGGCGAAGGCGACGCCGACGCCAATGGCAGCGATGACATCGACGCTGCTGCGACGACAACAACAAATGCAAATAAAGTAAATGCTATCGAAGAAGAAAAAGAAGAGTCAACAGCAACGGCAACAACAACAACTGCAGTCAAAGTGGAGCAGGAAGCGTGCAAAATAGCAGAAACAACAACTACAACAACAGAAGCAGCAGCAGCTGTGACCGTAGCAGCAGCTGCTACAGTAAGTGCAACAACAACAACAAGTACAGCAGCAACACCAATTACAACAACAGCCGAAAGCATTAAGACTGAACATGAAAATGAATTGGAAACCGCAAACGCAACCGCAACAACACCTAAAGAAGAGCTTTTGGATGAAACGCAGGAGCAGCAAACGTCAGCGGCGGCTGCTGCTGCTGCTGAAGTTGGAGTCGAGGTCACAACAACAACAACAACCGCAGCAGCAGAAATAGCATCAACGGCATCCCCAATGCTGCTGGACGACGCTCCACTTGTTGTCAACGCTGCCGACGTCGCTGCTGACGCAACAGATTCAACATCAACGAAAGCTGCTCACGGCGACGCTGGCAGCGACGACGTCACAGCCGAACCAGCGCCAGCAGCAGAAACTACAACTACAACAGTGACAGCAGAAGCAGAAGCAGCCGCAGAGGCAGCGCTGACTGCTGATAAAAACGTAAGTGTGTGCGCGTGTGCGTGCTTGCGCTATGTATGTGTGTCTGTGTGGGTGTGTGTATTGGTAATGTTCGAATTCTTTCATTTTGTGTTTGATTCACTTTCCGTTTTACTTTTGCGTCCCAATTAGACACATACACAACGCAAGCTGGCCACACTGCAAATTGAGAAGGGCTCAATGTGTGCGCTTGTGTGTGTGTGAGCAAGACAGAGCATGTAAATGGTATGAAACTGGGATTTCCCCCCAGACATCAAATATAATTTGCAAATTATTCGAATTTAGGCTAGGAATATGATTCATATGTAATGTAACCATGTATATACAGATAACTATATAGTCTGTGCATAGTTGCAACGGTTTATTGAGACTAAAAATAACTGCAGAAATAATTCACTGCAAATCAAATTAAAAGCGATAACAGCGCTAAGCTTGATTCAATTATATTCAGAGCAAATCTATACTATAGACAGATTATTTATGGAGATTTCGAGGAATACGTGCTCATTGTTCATATAGGATTTTTTGATTTTCGTTTAATTAGTAAAATATGGAACTTGACATTGCAAAGTGAATGATAAAAAATATATTCAAAGACGGTAATAGTAAATTTAAGTTATATGGGATTAGCAGAGAATTTAGGTTATAGATAAATTTGGCAACATTACAAAATTCCGAAATTTCACAGTTAATTTTAATGTTATCAAGGGAAATAAAGAGTCGCAACCGAAAACAAAGAGAACTACGCGCACATCAACAAATTGATGATGAAATCGGCTTCGCTAAGCGTTAATAAATCTTTCAATCAATGTGAAAAAGAACGAAGGAAATTTGACAGAGCAAAGAGAGAAACACATTGAGTAAATTCAATTTGAATGCTGAGCATCAACTCAAAAAACTTTGGTAATTTAAAACTGTCTAATGCTGACATAAGAAAGTTCTGGGAAAATTTACACTGACAGATTATTGAAAATTTAAGAAATACATTTTTTCGTCTAGTTTTTTTTAAATAAAGTTTATGCAAATTCTTTATTATATAGCATAATTAATGCTCTGAACCGCATTAACTTTGATATGCTCGAATATCCCTCAAAAAACAAAAGGCAAAAGCATCCTTTGCTTTAACCGACCGCACAGTAAATGATTCAATTAGCTAAGCTGCACCTGAGTGTGGCAGCATTGCAAAGCAAAGAGCAAAGAGTGGCAATGTGGCAGCTTGTGTACTGAGTGCCGCCCCCTTTTTGCGGTGCCACAGCGTTTTGGCATGTGTGTTGGGGCAAGTGCTGTTGTCATAACAACGCTGTGGCGTCATATCAGCCAGGACATGGCAGCAGCAGTTGTTAGCTGGAATTCGCAATTGTTGGAATTGCTGAATTGAGTTAAGTTGAGTTGTGGTATTGAGGGAGTAGCCTGAGAGCAGCAGTTGGACGCTGCAGCTGCAGCTGGAACTCCATTTGGTCTGCTGCTGGTCGAGGAGTCACAAAGCTCAAAGAAATTCCCACAGCAATAGGAGCAAATGGTTTGTAGATGAGTAAAAAAGGAAAAAGAAGAGTAGAGAACATGTGGCATAGAAAGTGAAATGTGTATTTTGTTTTTATATGAATGAAGTGCACTAAAAGTTACACAGAAATTTAGAGAAGGTAAAATAAAAGGAAATTTGCTATGCAGTGAGGAAAAGTCAGTGGTAGAGGAAAGGAGAGAGTCAGTAGGTGGTCTGAAATAAAAGGAGTTAGAAGTGCGAAAGCTTTGAAAGTGAAAAACATGAATGGAAAATAATAAACTTTAGACAGATATAAAAGATTTAAACATCGTTTGCTTTCTACGCAGGAACAAAATGCTGCAGGCAGCATGCGGCGACTTCGTGGCACCCCGCGTCCCGCAGACGAAGCAGAACTGCAGCCGGAACAGACATCGCTGCCAGTGGAACAGGAGCAGCAGCAGAAGCAGGAAGAGGAGCAGCCACTGCCGGAGTTGGAGCAGGCGACGACGTCGGTAGAGTTGGCCACCGAGGAGAACAACCAAACGCCGCTGGTCAGCGATGTGAAGAAGGAACCAGAAAAGACGGCTGTCGAGGAGGCGACGCCAGCCGCAACGCCAGCTCCAAAACGCGGACGTGGACGTGCCAAAAAGATAAAATCCGATGCGGATCAAATCACAGTTGCCGAAACGGAGCAGCCAACAGCTGAGGAGACAACATCGCCGACGCCAACGCCCACGCAACCAGAGCGTAAAGTGGGACGACGACGCAAGCTGCCGGAGGATGAGTTGACAACGGAGTTGCTGGTGGTGAAGCTGGAGCACGAGGATGACAGCAACACAACAGCTGCAGCCACAACAACTGCACCCAGTGGCGATGCAAAGCGCATGCGACGCAGCGTGCGTCTGGGCAATCGTCATGATCTCTCTGCTGCGGCTGTTGCAGTCTGCTGGCCGGAGGAGATCAAAGCGGAGCCACTGACGACGGCAGCCCAGGAGCAGGTGCAGCCATCCAACACCCAGCAGCTGTCAGTGGCAACAGTGGCTGCTGCTGCAGCTCCTCTAGCTTCCATTGTGGAAGCGCTGCCCGCTGTTGCGACGGTGCTGGACGAAAAGACGCCGCCAAAGAAGCGCGGACGCAAGGCCAAATTGCCAGCCACAGCGACAGCGGCGACAATCGTTCAATCAACGCCACAAACGGCAAGTGTTGCAGCTGCCAGCAGCAACATGGGCAACACAACAGCAACAGCAACAGCTGCAGCGCTGTCCAATGGCAACAAGCGTGCGCTTAGCTCGATGTCAGGCAGCAGCGTGGGTGATGTCCAGCTGCCAAAGCGATCGAAGCGACGCATCAAGCCAACGCCCAAGATACTGGAGAACGACGAGCTGCGCTGCGAATTCGAGACGAAGCGCATCGAACGCTTGACCCACTGGGAGGCAGCTGCCGAAGGGGAAGCTGCCGCTGCCGCACACTTTGAGACGCCGCTGCAATCATGTGGAGGTGGCGCAGGATCGAATGGCGGCTCATCGACGTCGCGTCAGAAGAGCGACAAATCGGATGGCGGGGGAAGCGGCTTCGAGCAGCATCCGGCTGGGAGTAATTCGATTAAGAAGCGTCTGTTCTCCAAGTCACAGCGTGACATTGACAACTCTGGGGCGGCATTGTTGGCGCAAAGTCTGCTGCCGCCGTGTCCCGATCTCGAGCAGTTCATCAGCGACATCAAGGCGGCCAAACTGAATGCGAATCGTTCGCCCGAGGAGCGCAAGCTGAACAAGAAGCAGCAACGCAAGCTCGCCAAGCAAAAGGAGAAGCATCTGAAGACGCTGGGCTTGCGGCGCAACAACAGCGAGGAGGCCAGCGACAACGATAGCTCCAACACGGACAACGAGGAGTTTGTGCCCACCACCCGAGTCCAAGTGGGCAAACCAAGTGTAACGCTGCGACTGCGCAATGCCAGCAAGGAGACGACTGTCGGCGGCCGGACGAAGCAATCGCTTTCGTTGCCACCGCCATCAGCAGCAGCAGCAGCCACGATTGCACCGCCTCCAGCAACAACCACAGCGAGTGGCAAGCTAAGTCGACGCGTTGGCGTGCGTGGCGCCAACGCAGCAGCAGCTGCTGCAGTTGGAGGAGGAGGAGCGACGACCACGACGCTGGATCATGCTCAGTTGCAGGCATTGAATAGCGCCATTTTGGCCGCTGCTCATGATGCGAGCGATGCTGTGGCCAGCACCTCGGCTGCCGCTGCCGCAGCGGCTGCTGTTGTCAAATTCATCTGTTTGTGCCAGAAGAGTTCGCCGTATTATGCACCCAATGCGCCGGATGCTTCGTATTGCTGTGCCATCGACAACATTGATGAGCAGAAGATTGGCTGCTGCAATGAGCTCTCTGCCGGCGTGCACAATCTCTTGCGTCCCAGCCAACGCGTCGGCTACATGATACTCTGTGATGAGCACAAGAAGCGATTGCAGTCCCACAATTGCTGCGCCGGCTGTGGCATTTTTTGCACACAGGTGAGTGCTCTGACTGACTGATTAACGCGCTCAAGCGGTAGGAACTAGGAGGCTGCATTTTGTAACCATTTTTTTTCAAAATTCTTAATCTTTATCTTTGGCTAAATCGAGTATTAAAATTAGGGTAAAAATTCTTATTCTTATGAGCGGTAGCAGTTAGAAAGCTGAATTTTGTACACAACTTTCTTCGAAATTCCTACTCTTAAACTTTAAATTTAGGGTAAAAATCCATAAATTTATAAGCGATATAAGCTAGGAGGCTGAATTTTGAACACAGCACAGTTTAAATCATTTACAAGGTTTTTTTTCTTCAATATACTACTTACTTTTAAACTTTCCTAAATCGCGCATTAAAATTAGGGCAAAAATCCTTATTTTTTAAGCGGAAGCAGCTAGAAGGGTGAATTTTGCTTGGTTAACGTAAATTGGCAGGCTGGCTTTTTTCAAAATTCTTTAAACTTTCCAAAATTTGGGTGCTTTGGTTGACAATATGGTATATTTTGCATCCTATTGTATATCAATATACCAAATATATCCTTTGGTATATTTTTTGCATAGTATTTTCAAGTTTTTTTTGAATTTGGTATATTTCACAATTAATTAAAATTAGGTAGCGAGTATCTCACAGTCGAGTACACTCGACTGTAGCCTTCTTGTTGGAATAGCCTTACACATTTATCAAAGATCTACCAAATAATAGTTGCTTTATATAACCAAAAATTTGATTAAATATATTAATATTAAATTTTAAGTACTTTACCATAATTTTGATTGAACGATTCATCAATCATTCAAAATATGTTGTTAATTCTGAGACTTAATCGATCAAGCCATTGATGCTTACCATTTCATTGAGCAAATAATCAATCAAACAATTAACCCTTAAATATGCTCTACTATACTTATGATTGAATAAATAATTAATCAATCAAAACATGTTGGTCATTCTTCAAAGCCTTCATCACTCAATCGTCATCAATCAATCAATAAACCCTTATCGCCTAGCTAATTGCAGTCAATGAATCGTGTTGAATGATAGCCGTGAATATTTAGTACCTCAATCAGTCAATCACTCAATCAATCATTTGTTTTTGCAGGGCAAATTCGTGCTGTGCAAGCAACAGCACTTCTTTCATCCGGACTGTGCGCAACGCTTCATCTTGAACAGTCCCTACGATAATGGCGCCAGCAACAACAACGGCTCCTCCTCCTCCTCACACAGTTATCCCAGTCCGCTGCTGGTCCTCAAGTGTCCGCACTGCGGCCTCGACACGCCGGAGCGCACCTCAACCGTAACCATGAAATGCCAAACATTGCCCGTCTTTCTGCCTGCCCAGAAGACCAAAATGTAAGTTGATGTCTTTGATTACCAAAAGTTGAACTTTTAACGACATCTTTTGTAATCATTCTCACAGCAAACCCGCCAAGCTGACGACGTCAGCGCATCTCACGCAGTTCGCCAAGCCCAGCACCAAAGGCGCCTCAACATCGAGTGCCACACGTGGCAAGAGCAGCGCAGCTATCGGCAACGTCGCCTCCACGTCCACCAAATCGAATGGCACGCGTGCCAACAGCAGCAGCAATGGCAAGGCATCGACAGCAGCCTCGACGTCATCGTCAACAGCAGCAACAACAGCAGCGGGAGCGAGTGGCGGCAACAGCGCGGGAAATGCACTCAACGTCATCAACTTTGAACAGCTGATACCCGAGTCCGTGATGAATGTGGTGCAACGTGGTCGCATGGTCTCCTCCAGCGGTCGCGTCACCACCGAGTTCAACTCACGCGACATGTACTACGCGGTGCAGAATGATGATCTGGAGCGTGTGGCCGAGATACTAGGTAGATAGAACACACACGCACAAACTGCTTTCCGGTTTCTCTAATTGCTGTAGATAAACATTTGCTAAAGTCAAGTGAATTATTTTAGCGTTCGTTTCGTTTTAGCTAAATTTGGTAACATTTGCAAAACCAAGTTAAAAAATGTATAATTGTGGCTGCTATAATTAATAGTTCATTGTAGCTTGCTCTCTGCCTTTTGCAATATTGTTTAGTCAGTCAATTTGCAAACTAAATACTGGCATCAACATTTATTTGGAATGTTATATGTGCAACAACTATAAACTAACTTAAATTATGTAGAATTTCAATTCTTATAGCAAAACAGAACTAAATCCAATTTGTTTATAGTATTGCAATGCTTCAAATAACTTTTTACAGTCCTATCCGTATTGATCGACTTAACTTACCAATGTTAATTTGTAAAAGCAGCTTTCATTAGTTTGTACAATCAATGTCAAATTATGAAGAACTTCAATTCGTATAGAAAACCGAACTAAAACCAATTTATTTATAAAATGCAAAGATAAGTGATTGCAATCTTCTCAGTCAATTAACTTTTTGTGAATTTGTAATATTGTTAGAGAAACTATAAAAGCAGCTTTCAATACCAAATTATAAAGAATCCCAATGCTTATAGAAAAAACAGAACAATTTGTTTCTAAAATGCAAACATAACTGATTGCACTGAACTTATTGTTAATTTGTAATTTCTTTAGAGAAACTGTAAAAGCAGCTCTCGCTATTTTCTTCAATCTATTTCAACTTTCTCGCTCTAATTCATTGCATTTCTACCTCCCTCTCTCTCCCTCTCACTTCCAGCTGCCGATTACAATGTGCTGACTCGAATGCGTGAATATCTTAACGGTACCTGCCTGCATCTGGTCGCTCACTCGGGCACTCTCCAGATGGCTTATTTGCTGCTCTGCAAGGGCGCCAGCTCGCAGGACTTCGTGAACATCGTGGACAGCGAATTGCGCACCGCATTGATGTGCGCTGTCACCAATGACAAATGCGATATGCTCAATTTGTTTCTGCAATGCGGCGCCGATGTGGCCATCAAGGTAAGTGAGAAGACATTCTTTTTGTGTATTGCTCTGACTTATCTGACATTTATCTGTTCATGTTACAGGGTCCAGATGGCATGACGAGTCTGCATATTGCAGCCAAGCTGGGTAACCTGGATGCGGCACAGCTTATTGTGGACAGCTATCGCGCTTCGCGCAACATTGCCAACTTTCTGAGCTTCATCGACACCCAAGACGAGGGTGGCTGGACGGCGATGGTCTGGGCAGCTGAGCTGGGACACACGGATATCGTCAGGTGTGTGGGTCTACTCTCTAGTGAACTGAGTTTCTCAACTTTCAAAACTATCTGCCACTTTTTATTGTAGTCAGTTTATAACATGCTTATTATTGCAAGTATTTTGTAACTATACTCGATATTCATAGAAGGGTATTATAACTTTGTTCCTCATGGAAATGTGTGTAATAGGCAGAAAGATCAGCGTCAACACCCTAGTCATGTCCGTCTGTCTGTCTGTCCGTCCATATGAGCAGCTAGAGCTCAGAGACTATAAGAGATAGAAATATAATTTTATCGACAGCACTTGTAATGTTTGTACGCAGATCACGTATCAACATTTTTGCCATGTTCACTTCCGCCCCCGCAAATCGATACAAATCGAATAACAAGCGTAAGAAGCTAGAGTCAAGATAGAAAACTTATAGTTTTTATGATTCTTGAAAATTTGGTTACAATCAGATCAAAATTGTAGAAGTTATTTAAGAAATATTTTTGTAGTTAGTTGCTTTGGCTGACAATCTAGTAAATTTATCATTTTATGATATATTTTGTAATGTAGAATTGTATCAATATACCAAATATATTTTTAACATTTTAGCGGTATTAATTTGGTACAAAATGTAGAATTCGGTATTCTTTTTAAATATTTTGCGGTATATTCATTTGGTATATATTAAAGAATAATACGCCACTCTTTTGCTTTTATTCACAATGGGTAGCGGGTATCTCAAAGTCGAGTACACTCGACTGTAGCTTTCTTGCTTGTGTAATTTTCTATTAGCTTAGACTGCTCACCTAGTATTATTCTACATTCATTATGTTTTTGTTTAGTAAACTTATTACTTATTCAAATGTAATAACCAAATCTATGATTACCCTGGATATAAATAGATAAGATAGTGCAAAAATAGCTTAGTTAGTTGTCTCACGTGACTGCAACAAATTTTAATATCATATAGAAACAATTAAACACAATTTAAGCAAAAATTGAATAATATATTGTATTAAGTTAGTTACAAAATCACACTAACACTTTGAACTTCAATTCTTATAATATATATGTTAATGGACAACTCTTTTATTTAGTTTGCTACTTAACCATGGCGCAGATGCGAACATTTGCGACAACGACAACAACACGGTGTTGCATTGGTCGACGCTGCACAACGATGGCCTCGAGACGATCACGGTGCTGCTGCAAGCGGGCGCCGATTGCAATGTGCAGAATGTCGAGGGCGATACGCCGCTGTAAGTAGAAGTAGAGAGGCAAACAAGAAAAGAAACTTGCATTAATGTTTATCATCTTCACAGTCACATTGCGTGTCGTCATTCGGTGACGCGTATGTGCATCGCATTGATAGCGAATGGCGCCGATCTGATGATCAAGAACAAGGCGGAGCAGCTGCCCTTCGATTGCATACCCAACGAGGAGTCGGAATGCGGACGCACCGTTGGCTTCAACATGCAAATGCGCAGCTTCCGTCCACTCGGACTGAGGACGCGAGTTGTGTGCGCCGATGCCTCGAATGGTCGTGAATCGCGTCCGATTCAGGCGGTGCGCAATGAGCTGACAATGTCGGAGCACGAGGACGAGGCGGACGCATTGATGTGGCCCGATTTCAAGTACATTACCAATTGCATAATATTGCAGAATCCGGTGCAGATCGATCGTCGGGTGTCGCAGATGCGCATCTGCTCGTGCCTCGACAGTTGCAGCAGTGATTTGTGCCAGTGCAACGGCGCCTCATCGCAGAACTGGTACACGGCCGAGAGTCGACTCAATTGTGACTTCAACTACGACGATCCGGCGGTGATCTTTGAATGCAACGATGTCTGTGGCTGCAATCAGGTGAGTGTGCTGATGGGGAATCATTCCCAACAATAACTGACAGCTCTCTTTCGCTTTCTTCTGCAGTTGTCGTGCAAGAATCGCGTGGTGCAGAATGGCACACGAACGCCGCTGCAGATTGTGGAGTGCGAGGAGCCAGCCAAGGGCTGGGGAGTGCGTGCGTTGGCCAATGTGCCCAAAGGCACCTTTGTGGCCAGCTATACGGGCGAGATTCTCACCGCACCGGAGGCGGATCGACGCACTGATGATAGCTACTACTTTGATTTGGACAATGGACATTGCATCGATGCGAATTATTACGGCAATGTCAGTCGCTTCTTCAATCATTCGTGCGAACCAAATATATTGCCTGTGCGTGTCTTTTACGAGCATCAGGATTATCGCTTTCCCAAAATTGCCTTTTTCGCCTGCCGCGACATCGATGCCGGCGAGGAAATCTGGTAAGCTCTAAGCTAGTAGGATATCCATTCACTTGCAGATTGATTATTTACTTCTTCAACTTTTTTCTAGCTACGATTATGGTGACAAGTTCTGGCGTGCGGAGCAACGTGCCAGCGGCGGCGGTTGTCGTTGTCTCACAGCCAGCTGCAAGTACGCGTTGCATAGCGGCAGCTCGAATGCTTCGCCCACAGTGACGGGCGGCGAGGAGGAAGCGCTGCCAGTGGCTGCGGAGGCTGTGCGACAAGAGCAATGCCAAACGCCAACACTTTAAACAGAGGACACAACAAACAGTGAACGGGATACGTCAAATCAAAACGAATCAATTCGACATGGACTCTCTTGGCCAAGCCAAGTTGCCAAGCATCACACACAAAGGAAAAAGGAATTGCAAGCGCCATATTACAAATAAATATGCAAAATACAACACAAAGAAACAACAAGAATAGCAGCAGCAGCAGCAACAAAATGCAAATTGTTGATGTGTCGGCAATCTGCGACTGCCAAAATATGTTTGAAGGTTTTATCTACCTACACATTTAATTTAGTTATTTGTTTATACATGTATGTATATGTATGTAGCATGTACGTGTTGACACACATTAATTTTTTTTATTATTATTATTATGTATTTGTTTTTATGAGCTAATTAAATACGTTTTCTTTTTACTACTTTTAATGACAAAACAAAAACACACAAAATCATACAATAAGCTGCATGCCGCATTGTGCAATACAAAAATAATGGCAAAACAAAACAATCTATAAATATATATATATATACAAGATATATGTATACATAAATGTTTAAGACATCCCTTTTTTTGTATTGTTTAAATGTTAAGCTAAACGATTGAGAGAGCGAAGAACAAACGCGAAAATCAGAGAGAGAGAATTTTGTATCTAGTCATAGGCAACAATACATAAGCATATAGAGTGCACATATATATAATACGTATGTACAGATACTATATACTATATGTATGTATGTACTTTTGGAATTGTTAAACGAGCTTTAACAAGCAGCAACAATGCAACACACAATAGCGAGACAACAATAACAACAACAGCAAAAGCAACAACCAATCGCACTCACAACGTGAATTTAACAATAAATTATAACTTGTTTTCTACTACAATATATAACTAGTTATGTCTAATATGCATGTGTATGTATGTATGTTTGTGTATGTGTTTCTTTGGCAAAAATTATTTAGACCAATTCTATGGAGCATGCATTCAAACTAAACATAAATCTATAACAAGTTATACACAACAACAAAAGAATCAAAATTTATTATTGAATGTTTGTGCTGGGCAAAGTACTGATAGTCGTTAATACTTGTAACATTGAACATTGTATTTTAGCCATAAATACTCACACACACATACACAGATTCATACATAGCAAAGCAAAGCAAACGGAAAAACTAGTTTTTTTGAAGGCAGAGATTGAGATAGTGTGCGAGAGATAAAAGAGGTGTTGCCCATTGTCGTGTCGCCCATTTCCGAATTCTTTTTGTTACTTTTTATTTTGTTTTGTTTTTGGTTTTGTAGTTTAAACGGCAAAGCAACTGTAACAGTTAACGGCGGATGTTGACGTCGAAGTTACAGCCTGGTCGCTACTGTTATGGTTAATTGAACTGTAATGGCTGCTGCATTTTCGCTTTGCGCTAGAAAGCCACAAGTGCCTCAAAAGCTTTCAAAGAACCCCGCGCCGCCCCACTGTATGGCTCATTCCCTCGACTGGATCGAGTTTAATACTACGTGTGGAGGCCAGGACATAAGGTACTACAGGAATAATACAACATAAAAAAAAAAAATAAACAATACAATACATTGACTGCAATGCATTTTGAGATGTGACCACTTAAAGCAGCATCATCATCATCTTATTCATCTTACTTAATCTTTGAGTTCCAACCATATCCTTGCGTCTAACGAATCACATCATTTGAGATCTATTAAGAAATATAGAATATATATACAATATATATACATAGATGTACATAGAGGTATTGCAGCGTTTACAGCGTGGCCTCCCAACTTAATAAATGTATTTGTGTAAATGTTTATATGTACAATAGATATATATAAATATAAAAAATATATATACACATTAATGATAAGTAATCATTGCTGAAATAAATCCACACACTATAGAGAGATCCACAACTGTTAATCAAATATAATTGTATAACTATGCTATATCTAACGATATCAAAATGTCATTTGAGAATCGAAAGAAAGAGAAAAAAAAGAAATCCAATTTGTAATACGAACGAACATCACCGCATTGAGATTTGCAGTGTTCCTAGAGTTCACACATCACATTTTATTATTATTATTATTATTATATTGTATTATGTATGTCTAGAGAGCTCGTCGTGGCCATTTGCTCAATTAAAACGGGGCAGTTATTGCGCCCCCTATTTTGCATATGATCCGCAGAGCAGCATTTTCAATACGTAATTTATGTATCATATATATAAACAATATTTGCATAAATACAATATGTGTATGTATGTATATGTATAACGGTTTCCACGCACGACATTTACCAATTAAGTAGATACACTCACGTTTTTATTGTTATCGGTATGCGATTATTTGTTTTGTTCCATATACATAAATTTTATTTTTATTTTTGGAATTGATAAGCAAGTACAATATTTTTATTATTTTGGATAGACCACACACACACTGATTAGTTGAAATTGAAAACCAATAATGTTAAATATAGGTCACAGAGATATTAAATCAAATAAAATTGTAATACAACTGAAAAATCATGCGTTTAATCAAATCAAATGTGTGTGCTATGTGCAACAGTCATATTTGAAATTCAAAAGCTCGATATCGATTGCGCGCATCGATTTCTCAGTGCAACCCTGCGTGCAATATTGTCAGTCATTTAATTTTGCCGCACAGCTGTTAGGGCAATATTACCGCACAGCTGGGCACACAGTTTCGGCAAATTGTATGTTTTGTAATTTTTTGAGGTTGGTTCTGATGAATATTTGTTAAACGCTAAACTTATATGTTAATTTACGTGTATTTAAAATGTTTTACAACGCAGACTTGCAAGACTGCAATAACAGAAGACGATTTGACGACCGTGTAGCATGCAAAACCAGCTAGTGGACTAAGAAGAAGCAGACTACAAAATCACAGCACATCCCCCCATCGTATCAAAACAAATCGGTCACTGCCAATATGAGTTTTCCGGACAAAGCGGAGCGTGCCAAGTGCTGGGCGAATCGTGATGACTACTGGAAGTGTTTGGACGAGAATGCGCCCAAGCACAGTTCGACAAGCGGCGAAAAAGTGCCCAGTGCCTGTCAAGCAATGCGCAAGGCCTTTGAGAAATCCTGCCCTGGCCAATGGGTGAAACATTTCGATCGCAAGCGCACGTATGAACAGTTTAAAGAGAAGATGGCGTCCGGCTACGATCCTCTGGAGGAGCGCGCAAAGGCTGCTGGCGGAGCTGGCGCAACACCAGGCAAATAAATACATAAAAATGACCCAGTGGAATTCGTGATGTTCGGTTAATTGTTACGCTATATAAATCTTTATTATTTTTTTTTTATTGTTGTAGTGTAGTGTAAATAAAACATAAATTAACATTACGATTGTACAACTATATGCAAATTGGTAATACCCATTATTTAAGTGAAATATAAAATTCCAATTGGCAATTTTTTGAAATGTTGCCTTGCCAGTGTGTGCACGCGCCTGGAATCAGAAGTAAAGTGTGAAATGCACTAAAAATGCCCAAAACGCGTTGTGGCTTACAAAAACGGTCGAAGCAATCGAAAAGTTTTTTTGGTGCGTGTTTCGTTTTGAGTGCTAAACGCTTTATTAAACACAATTTAATTTAATTGGTAGCAGCAAGTAGTGAGCAACTGCGCAACAGAGCTTACATAAATGTCGCCATGGATGCCATCACATTTGCTGTATTAACAAGTAAGTAGAACTTCTCAAAACTTCAATTCTATGAGAACGATCTACATACTGTTTTTTTTTTTTATTTGGGGAACAGTTAGTGACAGCTGTTATGAGGAGCCTGCAAAGGATCGCAGCGGACCACGGCTGGTGACGCTTATTGGTGAATCCTTCGACAATGCCGATGTTATTGCCAGCGTGCTGCCTGATGAACGCGATCTGATACAACGCGAGCTGCGCAAGTGGATCGATCGCGGCGATGTCCACATCATTCTGACCACCGGCGGCACCGGTTTTGCGCCACGTGACGTCACGCCGGAGGCAACTAGACCGTTGATCGACCGCGAGTGCAATCAACTGACGCTGGCCATTGCAATGGCATCGCTGCAAAAGACGAAATTTGCGGCATTATCGCGTGGCATTTGCGGCATTGCTGGCAACACGTTAATATTGAATTTCCCGGGTAGCGAGAAGGCTGTCATCGAATGTTTTGAAGTGGTGCGTGATCTGTTGCCGCATGCCGTCCATCTTATGCGCAACAATCTGCGTCTAGTGCAGCGCACGCATGCTGCACTGCAGCAAACTAATCAACCGGAACAGCGTCAGCATCATCGACATGTTTGTCCGCATAAAACTGGCGCTGGCAACGATACGGATCGCAATTCACCGTATCCCATGTTGCCAGTGCAACAGGCACTCGACACCATACTGAGCATTGTGCAGCGCCTCAATTACAAGGATGTGCAGCAACTGGAAGCGCTTGTGTCACCGGTGAATATTCCGCCGTTTCGTGCTTCGATCAAGGATGGCTATGCCATGAAGTCGACAGGCTTCTCGGGCACCAAACGCGTGCTGGGCTGCATTGCAGCCGGCGATAAGGTAAGCTTAATGATTGACCTCATCAGCTTCATGCGTATTTAAAACTATATTTCGCTGCAGATCGTTGAACATCACCTGCAGGAAGATGAGTGCTTCAAGATCAATACGGGTGCACCGTTGCCTTTGCATGCGGATTGTGTAGTGCAGGTGGAGGACACCAAGCTGCTGCAGCGCGACAAATACGGCGACGAGAGTCTGGTGGACATTCTCGTCGAGCCCAAGGCTGGCCAGGATGTGCGCCCTGTCGGTCATGATCTGGCCAGGGGTGAGCGTGTGTTCCCCGCCTACGATGCTTCACCCGTTGTCAGCAATTCGCTGCTGGCCTCCGTTGGCAGCCAGTTGAGTCAGCGCAAGCCCACCGTGACTATAATCTCAACGGGCAGCGAACTGCTGGCACCCAATCAGCCGGCAGCTGATGGCAAAATCTATGATTCGAATACCACAATGCTGGAGGAGCTGTTGGCCTACTTTGGCTTCGATTGTCTGCAGCATCGTGTGCTGAGCGACGAGTAAGTCAAAGACGCGTATTACCAAAGGGAATTTGTCAACTAAACTTATGCTCTCTTTTAGTTTGGACAATATTGAGCAGACGCTGTCGGAACTGTTTAAGACTGCGGACTTTATCATTTGCAGCGGTGGCGTCTCCATGGGCGACAAGGATTTCATTAAGCCCGCATTGCAGGCGCTTAACTTTAAGTTGCATTTCGGACGCGTCAACATGAAGCCCGGGTAAGCTTTAAGAAGCAGCAGCCAAAAGCATTGAATTTGAAATGTGTTCTTTCTCTCTAGCAAACCGATGACATTTGCGAGCAAGGATTGCAAGTATTTCTTTGGCCTGCCTGGCAATCCCGTCTCCGCCTTTGTCACATTCCATCTGTTTGCATTGCCAGCGATACGCTGGGCCGCCGGCTGGCCGCGTGCCAAATGCTCCCTGCCCGTGATCAATGTGACGGTATGAAACACACACGTTTTAATTATTAATACAAAAATATGTTGTGAAATTGCAGTTGTCGGTGTCGTTATCGCGCGACCTTTTTGCCAGCATATTCTGAGCTGAGCGTAGATTAGACGCGTAGTGTGTGTAGAAAGCACTCGACCACATATCGCAGACAATTGAGAAAGCCAAAAACCAATCAATCAATTTCCTATGCGCATTCCCCCCGCACACTCGATTCTATGACGCTATTGCGCTGCGTCGTTATCTCTTTTCTTAAGTTGCTTCCGATAAGCGCGAGAACGTCTTAAAGGCTTTCGTCAAAATGATGCAGCAACTTGAAGTGTTTGGCTCTTATCGGGCTAGCACATAAACAAATACGACTTTCACAAGTGTTTATAAGTTAACTAGTTAACTTTACGATTACGTTCACTATGCTAATGCAGAAATGTTGGCCAAAAACATACGTAAAATTGATTTATGGCTAGATAAATGTAGATAAGACTATTCTTTAAATGCTTGAATAACCTTGGCACAAACTGGAACATTTAAAAGCGCAGTGAATTTAGTTTATAGTCAATTTTGATTTAATTAAATGAGCTAGTTTTTGGATGTTGGAATTTAGTTAGCAAGTCAACGATTCAGTTTTGCTTTGTCAATGATTTAATATTTGACAGGCAGCAAATTAGTAGTTTAACTTCAGCTTTTTTATTAATAGTTAAGTTGCATTGTAAAATAGGTATTTATGTCGATTTGTATGCACAAGACAAGAGCAGATAGTTTATTATGTAGCTTTGAAGTAAATCTCTTTCTTTAGTAAACTCTTTTGTGCATATATCCGATACCCAAAGGGTAGAAGACTTGGTTAATGTGGCTGATAATCTTGTATATTTTGCAGTCTATGATATATTTTCAGTGTAGTACTATATCAATATACCAAATGTAGCCTTTGGCATATTCTTAGTATTTTTGCCACATATTTTCAATGGTGTACTATGTCAATATACATTTTTTTTGTATATTTTTAGCATATTTCCGACATATTTAGTATGTCGTACTAATTCAATATACCAAATATAGTAGTATTTTTCTATTTTAGTGTATTATCGTTATATTAATTCGGTATATTTTCAAATTAATACCGCATTGCTTGCGTGTAAGCTTTCTTACCCGTTTGCTTTCCATTTTATTATGTATTATAAAAGTAAATCTCTTTACTAAACCTCTTTTTTTGCACTCCTTTGCAGCTTCTGAACGATGCCATCGACTTGGATGGACGTCCGGAATACGTGCGTGCCGCAGTGAGCAGCATTAAGGGTCAGCTGCATGCCAGCGTCAATGGGGATCAGGTAAGTCTAAAGTCTAGAGAGGAGAGCTCTCTACTTTCCACTCCCTCGCTAATCGCATTTCTCTTACCATCAACAACAGATCAGCAGTCGACTGCAGAGCATTGTGGGCGCCGATGTGCTCATCCATTTGCCTGGACGCACAGCCGACAAGACGCAGGCGCGTTCGGGTGACGTTTACAGCGCCTCCGTGCTGCGCTACGATTTCATCTCAAAATACGAATAGATTGCGACAAATCAATCGCAATCGCAATCCCAATCCCAAAACAAACAAGAAAAGCATCACAAACAAAATGACAATAAACGTTACTAATTTTTTTGTATACATACATGGAAGATACATATAACTATATATGTATTTATATATTGATATGTTTGTATAATATTTATTGTGTATAAATCGTAACATTATGTATACGCAATGGTTGCCGAAATTTACCGAACACCGGCAGCAGGACTACAAATAAAAATATTGTAGCCTTCAAAAAAAAAAAAATATGCACAAAAAAAACACGTATAAAAATCATCGTAATAATATTAATAATAATCAGCAAACAAAAAAAAAACCGTAGAAGATCGAAGCTGCAGATACATAAGGATACAGACAAGGATGCTTTAGACGAAGGACGAAAGATGCAGAGTTTGCTGTGTTGCAGTGTTGCATGTTGCACAATTGAAACGCGTTTAACATATGTACAGAAAGAAAGAAAGTTGTTTAGCTGCTGCAATCGTAATTTCCGGTTTCGGTTTCGGTTTCAGTTGCGGTTTCAGTTTCGGCTTCGATTGCGAATTCTCTTCCCAAAAAAATGTGCTTTTCTCTTTGCTTGCTTTGTTTAGACGGACTGCGTGGCGGCGACCGGCGACTCGCTGCTGGGACGATGTAGACGCAAGGATGAGCGGCATGGCAACGTGAATTGATACTTGTTGTGGGAGAGCAACGTGTAGCGCTGCTGCGGCGTATAATCCCACAGCGCCCGCTCAATGACCTGCAGGGCGCTGGCACTTAAAACATCCGCCGTATACTGTGTCGGAGCGCCGGGCACCTGCGAGATGGCTGTAAAATATGGGAATGAGAATGAGGAAAAGAATTAACGAGAGTGTTTCAGAATTGAAATTGCAAAAGTTTTTCTCTACTCACTCTGCGCCACGGGCGCCTTGTAGAGCGACTCAACGGTCATGCCGCAAGTGTCGAGTGCCACAATATTGACGCCATACGGCTGCAGCTCCTTGCGCAGCTCATCGGCACACTTCTCGACCGCTACACGCGATGCATTGAACGCAACCAGACCATCGCCACCCATGCTGGCGCCCGCTGTGCTGCCTCCCAAATAAAGTAGACGACCACGCGTCGGACGCAGGAAGCCGACAAATGCCTTGGCCACACGCAACGTGCCGAGGATGTTGGTCTTCAGCATGTGCTCCCATTGCTGCACATCCTGCGACTCGACACGTCCACGATAAACGCTGCCGCTCGTATTGATCACCGCCGCAATGCCACGTTCGTTGGCATTCAAATGGGCGCCCATGGCAATCGTTGCCTCACGCAGCACATCCTCGCGTGTCACGTCCAGTCGCATCGGAATGATTGTGCCACTTATGGGTTCCTCACTGTACTCGCGTATCTTCATCCAGCCACAGAGCAGTTTCGCTGGCAGCGAGTCCTTTGCCTCCTTCATTCCAGCAAACACTCGGCATCCCTTGTTCGCCAGATACGTGCACAGCTGCAGACCGAGTGCGGTGTCAGCGCTGGTCACCAGCACCACACGGCTGACGGGCTGTTCCGCGTTGCACGCCTGACTCTCCTCGCGCACCTTGCATATCAGATAGATCAACAGCGCGCCGGCGATCGAGAAGAGCGCCAGCAGCTGGAAGGCCAACACCAGCATGGTCATTGGCTCCATTATGGCATCGCTGCAATCAGAAGGTAAACATTTTCCATTAGTCATTGATTCGTAAAAGAGCTTAAGAACTCAACTTATAGATAGGATAAAAGGGTAATATAAATTTGTGCCTGAAGGAAATGTATGCAACCGACAGAAAGAAGCATCTCCCTATAAAGTATCTTTATCAGCTTCAACAGCTGAGACTCTATAGCCACATCTGTCTGACTGTCTGTCTGTCCGTCCGTATGAACACGTCGATCGCAGAGACTTTAAGAGCTGGAGTTCTCATTCTTTTTCGACAGCACTCTTTATGTTGCATGCAACATTTCTTCCCAAAATAGGAAAAATCCAATAACAAGCGTAATTTTGAAACTAGCATCGCGATTTTTGGTACATATACTAATAAGTATTGAGATTTCTTGGGGAATAACTATTTACAAAAACCTCATTTGGCAAACTAATAATAAATTATTAAAGGACTATCATCAAGGCGATAATTTTCAACTGCTGACTTATACATTTAAAACGCCTCCCCGTCTCTCTTTATGATTTTTAAACCTTAAATCGTAATTTAAAGAAAAGTAATGCGAGGAATATAACATACTATATAGTATATGCATTTTTAGATGCTACTTAAAATTTAAATTCAAAGAAATTCTGCCGCACACTATAAAAATCAATTAATCAATTTTTTATCTAGCAATTTTATGTATATTTTTTAATAATTCAGATTTCATTAGCTGCTTAAATTCGAGTTTATAGAGCCTATCAAAAAGTGAACTTCATCTGCATTAGCAAAAGGCAAGTTTAAGGCAATAAAAATGCCTAAAGTAGCTGTTGAATTGACTTAATGCATTCATTTGTGCTGGAATTTAGCTACTTTAAGGTCGCAGAAATGCCATAAACAGCTTGATTACATTTCAGTTATGTGTAATAGATTGATGACATCAAGTTGACTTCATAGCTTTTTCACTTTTGTTAAGTAGAAAAGATTTTCATGTCATTAAAATTTGAAATAAATCAGCTGTGAAATTAAAAATAGCATCAAATTTTTTAGTTAATATATTTTTGTGGAATGTATTTTATAATAACTATTCCAAAAAAAGTATAACGAATAATTTTTTAAAATAACTATTCCAAAAACACCAACGGATAGTTCTTACAATAAACTTTCGATAAAAATTATAATAACTAATATATAAATCTATAAAATTGTATACACAATCCTTAAAGTAATACAAATTAAACTGGGAAACTTTTTTTGCGAAGGAAACTTTTAAACATTAACAAATTTCGATTTTTAAAGTACCATTAAAAGTGGAAAGAAATCAGTTGTGAAATTTTAAAGTAGCATCAAGATTTTATTTAATCTCTTTTTGTGGTTTGCTATAACAAACGGTTCTATAATAAAACTACAACGAATAGTTCTGATAATAAGTATTCCATAAAAAATGTACAATACATAATTCCATAAAATTTATTTATTCCTTAATGTGGTAACATTTGAAACATGACATGAGAAACTTCTTTAGCGAATGAACTTAGTGATACTTTTAAGTTTGTATCATAGTTGTGTATTGAAAAGAATTCCGAATAAATATTAAGAGAAATTATGACAAATTGAAGATATAATGTAAAATAATATTCAACTATATTGATAATATTTCACAATATCATTTATTATTATATCTTTCAATTGTTATCATTCACAATCAGCAATTGTATTATTATTATATTATATTGTTCATTTGTCACCATTTGCAAGATAGAATATAAAATAATATTTAACTTTATAATTTGTATTACATCTTTCATTTGTCATCATTTCTTCGGAGTTTTTGTGGGGTCGCAGCTACAAACTTAAAAGTAGCATTAAGTTCTTTCACTAAAGATGTAATATTAAATAATATAATTCAATATTATTTTATGTTAGTAAAGAATTTAATGCTACTTTTAACTTTGTAAAATAATATAATTGAATATTATTTTATACTCGTATTATATCTTTTGTATGTTGTAGAATTCGATAATATTTTGTGCATTTTGATTGCGGAAGAAAGTGCGTGAATGTTGCCGCTTGACGACGCATATTAGCGACGTTTAATTGCGTAACGGTTGCCGCTGGCGGATGTAACGCTTTGGTCACGAGGGGGTGGGGGAGTGCAAGTGGGAGTGGGAGTGTTACTGCGAGTGGGCGTGGCACATCGCATATGGCCAAAGCCATTTCCGCATGTCGACAACTCGAAGACGTCGTCGTCGACGTCGTTTGCCATGCGTTTCATTTGCAGTGAAATTCATTAAAAATAAAAAAAACACCGGAACATGCTTGAAACATTTGCAACATTATGGAGTTGCAACTTGCCGCATTTTGGGGGCATGAATGATGTAAAGATGGATGCACCGAGATATGCGGCTGTTGTCGATCTTCTGGATGGCATTTTTCTTTTGTTTTTTTGTTTTTTGTTGATTTTTTGGGTTGGGCATTCGCCCACAACAACTTTTACTGACGAGTTAGTAGCTAGATCAAGAAAGAGACAGACAAAGAGAGAGGGAGAGAGGACGAGCTTCTGCTTTGGCGCGTGCAGTGAAAACTTGTGAAGCACGTAGACATAATTTATTGCCAAATGCACGAAATGGGGGGGCTGGACACGCATTGCTGGCCACGTGAAGAGAGACGCCACAAAGAGCCATCCAAGTTGTAGTCTATGTATGTATATGGTCTGCCGCTTGGAAAAGTGAAGTCGCTTTTCGATTTCTGGCAAAGGGAAGAGCGAAGCTTGCTATGACCAAACCAACAGACAGATAGACAGATAGATAGGTAGAGGGATAGAAAGATAGACTGGCAAGCAGAGGACTGAGAGACTGAGAGGGTCGAGCTAACTGCCTCGTAAATTGTAAAAAAAAGCGAAATAATTAAGCCAAGCAACAGACGAACTAACTAAATATAATACATATTTCATACGTAGTTAAAAGCAAACGCATCGCAGTCGCAGTCGCTGTAACTTGATGCGTTGCTGTCGTCGTAACTGCAACTCATAATTAAAGTGAAAATGTACATTAGATACATTTGTATCTCTTTCCCTCTCTCTCTCTCTCTCTCTCTCTCAACGAGATACTTTTCGTGCAGTTACAAACTGCTCAAGTTACAATTAGATATCACAAGATTATAATTGCGTTTTGTCATGTCAAAATTGCATCGCAACTTAAAAAAAAAAAGTAAACTTAACCAGTGGAAAGATTTATGCTGTAGATAAAGTGAAATAAACACGTCTTTCAATGGTTCAATTTACATTTAACTAATATACTTAAATTTCATATTTAACTCTTTTTAAAAAACAGGAAAATTTATACTTAAAAAGTATTAATTAATATTATTGAATTCCATATTTAATTCACTTTAAATATGCAAAATAATTTGTGTTACTAGAGGCTGTAGAAAAAATAAAAAAATTCATACTAAAAAAGTATTTAATTATCAAATATTCAATGACTAAAATTTCGTTAAACTAATATCCTAAAAATTCCACATTTAAATCTATTTAAAATTTAAGCATTGTTATTACTTGTGATGCCTGTTTTAAATGTAAAACAATTTATGTTTAAAGCGGCATGTTGAAAAATTAGTTTAACTGCATTGACAGTTGCATCTTTAAAAAACACTTAAAATGAATGATTGCTCTACTTTTGAAAAGAGTGATTTACTGTATTAGATGAGGGCCAGTTAAGTGACTACAAAATAGTTATGGAATTTGTAATGATAGCTTTGGAAAAATATCAATGAGTGAAGTACAATTCAAAATTTATGATAGAGATACAAATAGAAAAGAAAGAATAAACGGATTAGATGAAACCAGAAAGTAAAAACTATTTCAGTAGTAGATAAACACATATAAAGTAAGTTTCAAGTATATATTATATACAAAGTAACTATATCTTTTCTTTGGAAAATTATTCAGTGATAGTTCAGATACAAATAGAAGAGTAACAAAAATAGATTGAATGAAACTAGAAAGTAAAAAAAAGTAAAAAAGTACCCGCGACATATTTTGAATAAAAGCAAAATACATAGTTCGGTATAATTCTTAAAATATACCGAATAATATACCACAAAAATACTAAATTTATACCATATATATTGTATATTGATATGGCACTACATTCAAAATATACCATATAATTAAAATATATACTAGATTGTTGTCAAATCTGACGGTTTTGCCAATACAAAAGTATTTCTTTGATAACTTCGACAATTTTTCAAGAATTATAAATACTATAGATGTACATAGGTACCAAAAATCGATTAGAATGTAAAAATTTAAACGCATATTTTACTAATTTTTGTACTATCTAGTTTCCTCCAATCTATTTTACTGACTAATATATTTTTATCTGAATTGTATATTTTTGATTTGGTAATCACTGAATAACTTTTAATAGCAAAAATAGTATTATATATGTATACTAATTATATAATATAATATATATATGGTAGTATAATAAGTAGTTACTGTATCTTATATATATATATATATGTATATATATCTGTAACTATATCTCTTTCCCCTTGCTTGCTGATCAAGTTGTGCGCTATTAAATTGCGCTTAAAGTTCATTGAGCTTTTAATTTTTTGAAGCAGTTGCTGCAGTTGAATTTTGGGCAACATCGTGTCTGTCAGCAGCAACAGCAGCAGCCACAGCAGCAGCAAGTGCAGCCAGTTGAGTGGCAACCAGTTAGCGGCACTTGGCTGCAACTGCAACTGCCACAGCGTTGACCCAGTTCTGTGGCCAATTTGGAATGCTTGCTTTGCAGATTGACCATTAACATAATGTGCTTAGCTGTCTTGATGTTGATGTGTTGCATAATCGAATGCGTCGTGTTGCATCACGTTCGCATGTTGCATGTTGCACTTTGTATGTTGCCTGTCACTTGGCTGCTTATGTCAAGCAGTTCTAACAGTTGCTGCACAACACACGACAAGAAAATCTTTACGATTTGAGTTAACAACAGTTGACCAAGTTAATTGGTAATTTTCAATGCGTTGAACTTGCCACAAGTGGCAGAGTGGCAGCGTGGCAGCGAGACTGTGTCAGTAATGAGCCAATTGCAATCTGATTTTAATTGTTTATTGCTGATTGTGAGTGATTAAGAAGCCAGTTCAGATACAGCTACAAATATGGCAACAGTTGAAGATACAGCTGCAGGTAAAGATACAAAGATAGTTGTCTGCAATTATGAGCTTAAAGTGATGACTTTCTACAAAGCTTAAAACTCTAAACTAACTTTATTGTGTATAATATTTTAACTTCATTTAACAATTCAATTACATTTCCTTAAATTCCATATTTAATTCTTTTCAAATATACAAAATAATTTATGTTAAAATACAAAAATTCATCATTATTTGAAATCACTTTGTAAAAATATCTTTTATGCTTCACAAAGTCTCTTTTATTGGACAGTTTTATAAGCAAAGTCTTGGGGACTTTAACTTTAAATTTAATGACTATGTAAACTATACTCTGTCTCTCTCTCTCTCTCTCTCTCTCTCTCTCTCTCTCTCTCTCTCTCTCTCTCTCTCTAAATAATCCATACTCAACTATAACATTGAGTTTAGCTTTGGGCATCTGTTTTGTGTGACGCTTCATTGTTTGTTGTGGCGCAGATTTGTTTGCTTGCCAATTCACGTTCAAGTATTCGTTATTCGTTATACTCATACATATTCATCAAGATTTATGTGAATGCATTCACACATAACTCAAACAATTGCTCTACTGTTTATTTCCTTTTATGCTAATCGCGAGGCCCGAAAAAAAAATCAACGCTAATTGAAATGTTTTCGACTACAGCACAAAAGCTCAGCTTAAGGCAAGGAATAGAGGATAGCGAAAGAGTGAGCAGGGAAAAACAGGTTGAGCAGAAGAAATAGAGTAGAAAAGAGAGAGAGAGAGAAGTTGGCCAAAGGCATACAAAACCAAACTCAGGTACAGATAGCAAGATACAATTACAGCAGCAGCCGCAGATACATTCATAAAATAAGTAAGCTGTGAGCTTAGCTCACATTTTTTGACATCATCAAGTCAAAGTCAGCCACAAAATTAGCAACGTTTGCATAGAACTCAAGTTTAGACGTAGACACATATAGATATATGTACATTTCGTAGATACAGATACAAATAGTTGTTGGCAATTAGAGTAGCACAAAGAGTCTTGACTCTCTTTCGAGTTCAAGTTTGGCTTTTAGTGAGCCGCTGTCGCTGTCGCAGCTAATTTTCTGCACACAAAGTGCGGCTCATTAAAAAGCAAACACACAAAAATGTATCTGTCAGCGTCTCGAGATGTATCTTTTAGGCCGCATACTTGGCATGAATAAATGTTATCTATGTCAGCCCAAAAACAAACAAAGATAAACAAAGTATCTTTGTGAATCATTTTAGTTAGTCAACATTTGAATCCATTTGTATCTCAGCGAAATATATATTTTATTAAAAAACGTTTTTCTCTTCATCTTCATTCAATTTACAGCTGCTCAGCTCGAACTCTGTCATCTCTGTCATGCACTTGACAATCACTTGGAAAGCACTTGAGCAACAACTTTCTTGCGCACTCTTCGGCCATAAATGAGACTTTAATCTATCATCAATGAAATCATAATAATGCCAGGCAAATAATGTTAATTAAACTCACGCTGTCTGGCAAAAGCAAAAGCAAGCAAAGCTTGATGATGATGCTGCTTGCTTGAAACCCACTGCGTATACGCAATATTCATATGTACGTATGATTAATAATGCTTAATAATAAGCATCTTTTGCCATTGGGATTAATATGGATGTGCATTATGGATGCCAGTTGAGTATGCGGCGAGACAAGGCTGACATATTTGGGTTGAATGTTAACAACAACAACGAACGACAACAACAACAACGAACGACGACAACAACAACAATTGCTGCTGCTGAAATCGCCGCAACAAATCGGCAAATGTCGCAATTAACATATTTTAAAGGTATGTGCGATGTGTGTGTATATGAGTGTGTGCAAGTGTCTATGTGTGTGTGTGTGTGTGTGTGTGTTGCTAACACACCCTGCACAACATGGCTGCCATGAAGCCATCGTCGTAATGCAAACAACAACGACAACAACAACAGCAGCGGAGACACGACTCTGTTCAAACATGTGAGTAAGACACGATTTTGACACTACATTTTAAGATACAAAAAGCCAAAAACTCTAAAACAAAACTTAACAAAAATTTAAAATCGTTTGCTTAAATGATTAGAGATATCAAGTTACATGTTGACTCTGCCCCTCCCCACGCCCCCAATGAGTCAGCGTTGAGGTAAAGCTGCAGTTAAAGAGAGAGGAGAGAGCGTGAGCTAGAGAAAGAGAGTGAGCAATAATTCTTCCCTTAGGATTGAGATTGACTTTAAAACTAACTGAATTGATGCAAATTAATATTGCATTATATACAAAAATATATCAATAAATACATAGAAATACATATATAACATTGAGATATAGATGTACAAAAATTGGAAAATTATGTCTTTCATCTTAAATATTGATACTCTGAATACTAGAAACTCCTTTCTACTATTTTGTAACTTTCAGTTAATATTTCTTCCTTTTTTAATTCTTTCATTATAATACTTATAAAACGAGTATTAAGATTCGTAAATCAATTGAGTAACTATTGCGTATTTATTCCTGATTTAATTTTTTGTGTATAAATAATAAGCACTCTGTTGTTTGCTTTTTATACCCGCTACCCATAGGGTAGAAGGGTATTATAACTTTGTGCCGGCAGGAAATGTATGTAACAGGTAGAAGGAGGCATCTCCGACCCTATAAAGTATATATATTCTTGATCAGCGTCAACAGCCGAGACGATATAGCCATGTCCGTCTGTCCGTCCGTCCGTCTGTCCGTCTGTCCGTATGAACACCTAGATCTCAGAGACTATAAGAGATAGAGCTATAATTTTTTTTCGACAGCATTTGTTATGTTTGCACGCAGATCAAGTTTGTTTCAAATTTTTGCCACGCCCACTTCCGCCCCTGCAAATCAAAAAAATCGAATAACAAGCGTAATTTTAAAGCTAGAGTTACGAATTTTGGTATATACAGTAATAACTATAGTAGTTATGATCCCTGGTTGCGATGAGATAAAAATTGTCGAAGTTATTAAAGAAATACTTTTGTATGGGCAAACACGCCTACTTACTAGGGGTCTGAGTTGCTTTGGCTGACAATCTGGTATATTGTGCCGTCTATGGTATATTTTGAATGCGGTACTATGTCGATATACCACATATACTATTTGGTATATTTTTAGTATTTTTGCAGTATATTTGGTATATTTTGAGAATAATACCGCAAAATATATTGCTTTTATTCAAAATGGGTAGCGGGTATCTCACAGTCGAGTACACTCGACTGTAGCTTTCTTACTTGTTATAAACAAATTTGTTCAATGTTCCTAATATTATATTGAATAATTTGCAATTCTTCTAAATCTTAATAATCTTTTATATGTACATATATTGAATCGAGTATTAGGAATTTCTTGAACTATAATTTTTGTATCATTTCATGCTATTTGTAATTATAAATTGCATTTCTTGTATGTCTTTTTTTCATATAGTATTAGAAAATTCTTATTATTTTTTTTTGGTTTTATATAATTTATATAATTTTCTGTATTTGTAATTATTAGTTTACATTTTATATATATTTTTTATACACACTTTTTTCATTACTTTTTTGAAAAATATCTCATTTTTTTTATATTTTCAATTATTAATTTGCAATTCAAATAATTCCTATTAAACTTTTATATATTCTGTCGAGTTATAAATACTTTCAGTGATTTTATACAAATTTTTCAAATTTTGTAACGTTAAATTGTATTAATTTTATTCAATTTTTATTTATTAGTTTGCATTTGATATATATTTTTATTTATATACCCAAGTAGTTACAAATTTTTTAGCGATTAGTTTAGTTAATTTTTGTTGACTTTACTCTTGAATGAAATACTAAATTTCACTCCTTAAAATTCATGTTTAGCACCACAATAATTTCCCTAATTACTTTCATTAGCTGCACATTCAAAAAACATGCTTCAATTGCGGTTTTAATTGCGACCTCTCTAATTAAGTTAACATTTGAAGTTACACTTATTGTGATTAACATTTTCTTGTACATCAAATTCAGTTCAGTTTCTTGTCTAATTCTCCTTTCTTTGGCATTCGGACTGTGTTTAAAGATAGTTCGCTCTTTGCTTTAACTTTCAACTGGATTATAAAGTAAACTCTCTGAAGTTTGTTTCCTGAAAAATCGCAGGTGTTACGCGTCTATGGCCGAAAGGCATTTCTTTTTGATTAGTTGAGACTTGTATAATTGGGTAAAATATCTTCCGATATATATATTTCGATTTTCAATTGTAATTGGTTTGGTATTGCGCTGGAATGCTTGATGGAAATTGATGGTGTAAAAATAGTGAAAATTGTTTATTAAGTGCGCAAAGCAAATGCGCAAAATTGAAAAACTCTAATGCCGCAAAATTCAGACCGCAATTGCAATTGCAATTATTTCTTTTCTTTGGACTTTTATTTTGTTTGGTTTTTGTTTTGCTTTTTTTTTTGTGGCCTGGCTTCGTTTTGGTTTTGGCGTTTTGCCGCGCACGAAATTGGCTAATTGCCATAATTAAAGAATCGATGCAAAGAAAAGATACAAGAAAACAAAATAAAAAAAATTTATTATGATCGTGGTAAACGAAACGAAACGCAACGAAATGAAATACGAAACTCGAGTAGCCCAATTAATTTGCACCTCGAAAGCTGAAAGCAACAACAGACTTCAAAATAACAATTGCAGACAAGAACGTAGCCAGCGTATTGTACTCGACTCTAAGATACCCTACATAAAAAAAGGTACATTAAAAATGTATATTGTTTTTAATAGTTCAATTTTTTTTTTTAACTTTGATATTCCAAGAAAAATGAATCATTTTTGAGCTTTTTTAAGATTCTGGAGATTATAAAAATCAACTATTTTTGTAATTCAAGTAATTTCGAAATTATCCAGCTATTGCATATTTATTCCTGATTTTCTATTTTGTGTAGAAATAATAACTGCGCTGTTATCTTGAGATAGTTTTTCATTGTCAATATTGTGGGGACTAGCTTCACCATAATAAACATAATATTAGGATCTTATTTAAAACAAATTTGAAAATCTTTTTTGCAGTGTTCTTAATCATTTTCATTTATTACTTTCACATTACAACTTTTATTTCTTATTATTCTTAATATATAATAATTAGAATTTCAAATTTAGTTTTTAATTCTTATTATTAATATGTGTCTTGCCGTTTCTTCCTTATTTCTTCTTTATTTCTTATTTGTATTCCATTATTTTTACATATTTTCATTAGATGTTCACATTATAACTTTTAGCTCTTATTAATCTTGTTATTATTATAATTATAGCTTCCCTGGCCGTTTCTTTTCTGTATTCTAATTTCTTATTTGTATTCATTTTCCCTTGTCATTTCTTTTTATATCTTATTTGTATTCCTATACATTCATTCATATACATCATGTCTAGAATGTCGCTTGGATTAGTAAATTGAATTATTATTAGCATGACTTGAATTTTTTTTGAATATGTTTACAAACTGTCTTAGCTATATTTAAATTATTTGGCAATTTTGTAAATTTCAAATTAACCTACAAGTCAAATTTGGCGAATTTCCCAGTTTCCAGAGCTGCTCCTAACTCAAGCATATACCTTATATGGACAGACTTGGCGATTGCAGGGTATTTTTAACCAAGGTATGGCAACAGGTGCCAATGGGTCGCCAGCAGTTTGGCACTCAACGGATTTACATATGCCGAGCATGTCTATAAGTAGTACGAGTCTCTCGCTTATATGGACACTCGCATAACTCAGCGATTTCAGTTTGTATTTGTTTTTTTGTTTTTCTACCTTTTGGTATTTTGATGTTTGTTTGGTTTGTTTTCGGCCCGTTCGGCTTGGCGATTTCTTTCGGTTTAACACATTTTAGACACGCATTGCAAAGAGGGGGGGAAACGCGACGTTTGTAACCTACGAGAGCGCTAATTTCGCTGGACAGAGACGCGACTCAACTCAACTCAACTTTTCGTCTGCCTACTACACCTTCGTCTCTCAGTCAGTCACCATTCCTGGGCCCACCTTTGAGTTTGGCCTAAATACGCGGATCTCTCTCCAGACAAACAAAGGTGAAAATATGCAGATATCTTTCGATTAGCTTGCCATCTCACTCACTCTCTCTCTCTCTCTATCGCTGTCCCGCTGTGTAGGTGTAAACTTGTTATGAATTTCAATAGATTTATTAAGTTTCGGGTTTGGTTACGTTTACGAAACTTTTGTTTTTATACCCGCTACCCAAAGGAAAGAAGGGTATCTCTACAAAAGATAGAGCAGATCAAGTATAGTGTATTCGGTATATTTTAGTATTTTTTCGGTAAATAATTAGGTATATTTTAATCACAACTCTGCACTGTTTTACATGCAATCATTATGAGACAGAGCTATAATTTTGTTTTCGATATATTCTAGTATTTTTTCGGTATATCATTTTGGTATATTTTGTATGTAATTATTATAAGACAGAGCTATAATTTTGTTATTGGTATATTTTAGTATTTTTTCGGTATACAACTATAATTTTGCTTTCGATATATTTAAGTATTTTTTCGGTATATTAATTCGGTATATTTTAAGCACAACACCGCACTGTTTTACATGCAATTATTATGAGACAGAGCTATAACTTTGTTTTCGGTATATTTTAGAATTTTTTGCTATATTATTTTGGTATATTTTATACACCGCTCTTTTGACTAAAGTGCGAGTATCTCATAGTCGAGCACACTCGACTGTAGCTTTCTTACATGTTTCTCTATCAACTGTTTGAAATGCGTTGCCGCAACGTCGTCTCAGGGTTCAGCTGGTATATACTATATAGTACATATAGTATATACTTTACATTCGTCCCTGGCGTTCATTAATAAACGTGACCAGCTCAACTCAACGAACCGAACTTGATGCAATTGCATTCGATTTCATTCGATTGATTTTATAATGACATAATGACAACTTCATTTTGATGATAGCAGTCAATTTATTATGTAGATATAGATAAAGTTTTAGATCTCAAAGATACTTGTAAATATTTGACGAGATATTTTTACATTTCAACGGGCGTTTCAAGGTATCAATAATGATCACAATGACGCCGCCGTTTCGCTGTATCTGTCTGTCTACTCTCCTTATAGTCAGTCTGCTTGTTTGACTCGACAACAACAATTTAAGCAACAATAACAACAACATTAACAACAACAACAACGACAATAAACACTCAGCAATTTTCACTGAAGTTCGCTGAACTCTTGAAAGCGTTTACCCGCAACATCAACTCGCGTTGTCTTCGCTGTCTTCGCATTGTCTTCTTTGCTGTTGATGATGTTTTGAGACGAAAGTGAGAGAAAGAAGAAAAGATTGAAAGGGAAAGAGATGGAGATGGAGGGAGGGGGGGTAATAAGACCCGCATTGCATAGTTGTGTGTTTTTATGCACCGCCACCCAAAAAGTCGACCCTAATGCTGTCCTTGTCCCTTGACTACCGCATTTTCAAGTTCAACCGCTGTGAAATGCGGTGTAAAATTGCGAAAAACAAAGAAAAAAAAAAACGAGGGGGGAGAGTGAAATATAGTTGATAATAAAATGAAAACATTTGCAACGCTTTCCTTTGTCAACACAAAGTCTTGAGATTAGATCATCGTCGCGACGAGGTGAGCTAAGCGAGGGCGTTGACGACGCTCTCGAGATGACGGCACACTTCCAACCACATCCCCCTCATCACAAGACTGATGACAAATTACAGCTTCAAGATGACACCAGCCACATGACATCGAGAAGATGGCAAAATTAGAGGCAAGCGAATTGAGATTTACACTCGTGTTGACTCGTCTATCTCTTGAGTTTCATTTAGAATGACTTAAGTCAGTCGTTCATTATATTGTTTTGTTTGCCAGCAATTAATTATGAAGCTAACCGAGCGACTGCTTGGTAAACGCCTTAATTATAGTGCTAAGGTCTTTTAAATGTGAGGTTATGTTCGGCAATTCGTACTAAATAAAGCGACTTGGTCGCAAATACCATTTAAATTGCCAGATAATTGATAGATAGTTGGTAAAATGCAAAATGCATTTCATTAAACGTCAAAGTGTTGGGTTTTTATAGTCAACTCTTGGAGAATGTGAGGTTATGTATGTGAATAAAAGGGAGTGTCAACAAAAAAAAGTAAATATAATTGTTGCTTATAATTGCAAGTGCACAAAGTGACTAACGAGTGACCAACTTATTGCAAATGTTAGTTTTTGTAATGTAATTGTAAACTTTTTTAGTGTAATTTTAAAGAGACAAAAAAGTGAGGTTATGTGTGACAAATGTAATTTATTTGTGGGTCAATTTATTGACAAGATTATAAGATTGCAGCTGAGATAAAGTATAAATTTATGCAAATTTAGTTTATGCGCTAGATAGAGTTCAAATTTTATGTTTACATGCTTACGAAATTCATTTATTTTTTATTTTTAATCTATATTATGCAAATTTGAGGGTTGTCTAAAAATGTTCACAATTCGAAGCGAATAAAAGAACAAAAACTATGTAAAGTGGCAAAAGCCATAAATGTCAGCACAATGGCAATAAAAATGTAGATTGATTTAAAGCGAAGAAAGCATAAAAAACTGAATGTATATAACATAAAAAGAAAAAGAGAACAAAACAAAACAAAGTGTGTGTCTTGAAATGCTTAATGAAGCGATTGAGTAAAGATGTCATTAATGGACTGAGGCATTAACTGTGAGAGCTCGCACTTGAGTGTACAAACATACATAATACTATATACATATTTATGTATATGTGAATTCCGTCAGTTAATCAGCTTAAGCTATGCTATAACTTCATGAGCTCTCTTCGCAGCATTTTTCACACAAATCGCATGTCTCGTCACAGTGCATCGCATTATCATTATCGCATATGGAATTTTATGAGGTAATACTTAGTGAAGTGAAGTACGACTGACTTCATATATGCGATTTACCCTACACAACACTAAACCGAGCATTTTCACACGCTCCCCGACTCGCGCTCCGCATTTCTTTTCAACACTTCAAAATTAAGTTGTTTTCTTTATGTGCCATTCGAGTCGCTCTCTAGTGTCGCTTTGATAGCTTTTTTGTTTTAAATGTACAGACAGAAAAATGGGAAAAGGAATAGGAATAGGAATAGGAATAGGAATAGGAATAGGAATAGGAATAGGAATAGGAATAGGAATAGGAATAGGAATAGGAATAGGAATAGGAATAGGAATAGGAATAGGAATAGGAATAGGAATAGGAATAGGAATAGGAATAGGAATAGGAATAGGAATAGGAATAGGAATAGGAATAGGAATAGGAATAGGAATAGGAATAGGAATAGGAATAGGAATAGGAATAGGAATAGGAATAGGAATAGGAATAGGAATAGGAATAGGAATAGGAATAGGAATAGGAATAGGAATAGGAATAGGAATAGGAATAGGAATAGGAATAGGAATAGGAATAGGAATAGGAATAGGAATAGGAATAGGAATAGGAATAGGAATAGGAATAGGAATAGGAATAGGAATAGGAATAGGAATAGGAATAGGAATAGGAATAGGAATAGGAATAGGAATAGGAATAGGAATAGGAATAGGAATAGGAATAGGAATAGGAATAGGAATAGGAATAGGAATAGGAATAGGAATAGGAATAGGAATAGGAATAGGAATAGGAATAGGAATAGGAATAGGAATAGGAATAGGAATAGGAATAGGAATAGGAATAGGAATAGGAATAGGAATAGGAATAGGAATAGGAATAGGAATAGGAATAGGAATAGGAATAGGAATAGGAATAGGAATAGGAATAGGAATAGGAATAGGAATAGGAATAGGAATAGGAATAGGAATAGGAATAGGAATAGGAATAGGAATAGGAATAGGAATAGGAATAGGAATAGGAATAGGAATAGGAATAGGAATAGGAATAGGAATAGGAATAGGAATAGGAATAGGAATAGGAATAGGAATAGGAATAGGAATAGGAATAGGAATAGGAATAGGAATAGGCATAGGAATAGGAATAGGAATAGGAATAGGAATAGGAAGAATGGAAAGAGGAATACAGAAGTAGTAATAATATTAAAATGTAGTTATTTATTACAAACTAAACTATTTTTTCTCGCTGTGTAATGTCATCGCAACCTCTTGACTAAAGCATTTGATTTAGAGCCGTTTTATTGGCCAACTCTTAAATGCTGTTGATGTGTTGTTATCTTAACTGTTTCGGTTTTGTAAATTTGATCATTTTTGGCTGGACGATGAACGCTGGGCGCTTAATCGCCTATTTACCAGATATTACCGCATTTTGTGCTCACCCCCCTTGAGCGCTTTCTCATGTTAATGAATAGCCCTCATTCCATGACGATGCGGCGTGCTTTTATGATGATCATTTTCACGATATAGTTTGATCAATTATGCAAACTATCGACGCGACAAGCTTGCTCTCTGTGTTTGTGTTTGTGTGTGTGTGTGGTCGCTATCTATATTGTATATGTGCAGAAACACGTCTATACTTGCAGCGACACGCACAGTCTTGTTTTGTTTTTCTGTTTTTTTTTTGTTTGTCTTTTGCGGAACGGAAACTCAGTTCTTAATTGTCGGATTTGGATTCCGATAATTGTATGTGCTGTGTTCTTGCTTCGACTTTTAGATACGCTACAACTTTGGCAACAATTTTAAAACACAACAGACATATTTTTGTCTTTTATTTGTGGCAAATTTTGAGCTGAATGAACTCGCATATCATTTCGACCATTAACATTTCTTTTTAGGTTCTACTCACGAAATTACTCGCTTCCGTTTTGTTGCACTGGGGAAGTGTTTGCCAATTTTAATTACAGTCTGCAGTTTGCATTCGCCTTTTTCATATTTCGTACATTTTCATTCTCATTTTTCATTTTGCTGAATTCTTTTGTTTTATTTGTGTGTGTGTGTGTTTGTATTGTGTTTTCTTGTTAGTTACGTTGAAAAGCCGAACTGCAATTGCAGTTGAAAAACTTAACGCTCCATTCAGCTTTAAAATTACTTTGTGCCACTTTCAAGTGGAATTGTTTTTTTTTGTTTTTCATCATTTTTATTTTTTATTTACCTTCTATTTGTGCTGCTTCTACGACATCGTCTTCTAGCTAGACTTTACCATTGTTTTGTCTGAGTTTCGTTTTATTTTTTGTTTTGTGTTACTAAATCGTCAATTGCATTTAACAACAACGAGTTCAAATCAGCTGCCAACTTCAATTGCAGCAGGTGCAGAGTTTGCATTCACTTTTTGGGGAGTAGTTTGTATCTCGTTCCTGAGTTTGCATATATTATGGATGTATATGTAGTGTAAGTAAGTGCGATATGCTTCATATGGATGCGATTTGCCATCCAATCAGCAACGGCAATTGCTTAGAAATGTCACTAAAAGTCACGTTCCACTAACGCAAATCACCCACATTTCGCCCTCTCTATTCTTTTTTTTTTCTGTGCTGCGCAATAAATGGGTCATGTTTTGTTAGAGTAAAGAAAAAAAAGAGAGAATCTTAGTAAGATTTGCGCTTTATCCAAATGCCTGCCTAACTATTCTTAGTATGCAATCTTTATTCAAGTTTCCAAAGTTTAGGATAACTTCTTTGACAATTTGCTTTAACTTTATCCATATAATGTGCAATCTTTTTTCTTCTCTTCTTTAAGTTTAGGATAAATTCTTTAACACTTTGCTTTAACTTTATTAACTATTCTTACTCTGCAATTTTTTTTTCAAGTTCAAGATAAATTTTTTAACACTTTACTTTAACTTTATCCAAATACCTGCTTAAATATTCTTAGTATGCAATCCTTATTTAATTTTAAGATAAATTATTTAACACTTTGCTTTAACTTTATCCAAATGCCTGCTTAACTATTCTTAGTATGCAATCTTTATTCAAGTTTCCAAAGTTTAGGATAACTTCTTTGACAATTTGCTTTAACTTTTTCCAAATAATGTGCAATCTTTTTTCTTCTCTTTTTCAAGTTTAGGATAAGTTCTTTAACACTTTATCCAAATGCCTTCTTAACTATTCTTACTATGCAATCTTTTTTCATTTTTTTCAAGTTTAGGATAGGTTCTTAAACATTTTGCTTTAACTTTATAAACTATTCTTAGTATGCCATTTATTTTTTAATTTTTTAACACTTTACTTTAACTTTATCCAAATGCCTGCATAACTATTCTTAGTATGCAATATTTTCTTTTTTCTTTTTAAGTTTGCAAAGTTTAAGATAAATTCTTTAAGACTTTGCTTTAACTTTATCCAAATTCTCAATAAGCAATCTTTTTTTTCATAGTTTAAGATAAATATTTCAACACTTTGCTTTAACGGCACTCCCATCAAATTATGATTGTGTTGTTAGCTTCCAAATAGAATTTCATTATTTGCCACTGAGTATGCTTAAACACTACATTCATTAACTTTAAGTTTGTTGCAAAATAGATTATTGAATCGAAGGCCCTGACAGTAAATACTAAATTTTACTACCAGCTACTAGATTGAATTGTTAAAAATAATCATAAAAAAATGAATGTTAGCTCCAAGTAATGCCAAAGATTTATGAGTTTTTAAATGTTTTTTTTTTGCGATTGGCATTTTCATGGCAGTGTGTTAAGAGTTTTGAGGTGACTTTAACTGGAAGTCATCAATTTAGTCACTCACTCACTTCGTCTCTCCCCTCAGTTTTAACCTCACTTCGTTGCGCATGCGTGCAAAAAATTAAATTAAAAAAATGGAAGAAATTAAAATTGAAAACAAAAAAAAAAAAAAACACTTTCAAAAGCATTGCAAATATTTATGAACAATAAAAATTTGTTGTTTAGCTTTTTTTTTTGGTTGTAACCGCTGGCATTGTTATTGCTATTTTTGTTGTTATTTTGTTGGTGTTGTTGTTGTTATTTTTGTTAGTGTTATTAACTGGCAAAGTCGCAGTCTTTACGCGTACGCTTCAGGAATTTTAATCACTTTTTTGTGCTGCATTTGTTTTACTTTTATTTTCTTGCCTCCATCCATTTATATATGTACATATATATATTGATTAATTAATTGTTTGTTTTTATGTGTTTTGTGCGTTGGCAATTCGATTTCCATTTCAATTCGATAGAAAACAAAAATGTTTTCGTTTATGGATTGCAAAGAGTCTATAAATAAAAATGCGAATGCCAATTTCAATTCCGGGCCGCAGTTGAAATTGAAACCTCAACAGCGCGCGGGGGGCAAACTGCAGCAGCGAGAGGGAGGGGAAAGGGGGGAGACCTGCTTGCAGCTTGGGGGCATCCACCCAAGCGTCCTACTTGGAGCTGCTTTGCTTTGCTGCCAATTATGGACAACGTCAAAGACGTTGTTCGATTTGAAAATTTCACTTTTTTTTTCTGTTTGTTCACTCTTCGCTTTTGTTTTTGTTTTGTGTTTTGATTTTTGTATCTGTGCGTTGCGTTTGAACTTTTTTAGTTAGTCACTTGGCATTTGGAGCGTAGTACTACGTGCAGCTTGGGAATAGGATGATTTGCAATATGCCTAATAGCCAGATCCGCTCCAGCAGCAGCAACAACTACGTGCAACAACAACTTGCAACAGCGAGTTGCAGCAAGTGCAGCATGTGAGTCAGCCAAGCAAACCAACCAAAGTTATAATTAAAGCTTCGCTTTCACCACAAAACCAATTGTCGAATACTTAGCAGTACTTACAGCAAACAACTTAGAATGCATTCGTCGAGCATGCCACACTTGTTAGTTACCCTAGAAAGCTATTTGGTACTGAATACTGCACTTCATATGAAATTTTCAGCATGTTTTATGCAAATATTTAACAGTTAAAGAGCACAAAGCAGAGAGCTGACAATATAATGATTAATAATGTGCCCACAAAGTTTAGTAGCTTAAATTATACAATATTACAATATATACTTATATAATTATGTAAAGCAAAGCATAAATATTTCAAACTATAAAAAGTTAAAAAAAAACAAGAGTTTATAACAAAAGCAAATAAGAAAACTACAGTTGAGTGTGCTCGACTATGAGATATGCGCCACTCATTTTTAATGAAAGCAAAACAATGAGCTATTAATTCTAAAATATACTGAATTAATATACCGCAAAAATACTAAAAATATACCAATTATATTTAACTGTGCCAAATATAATAAATATACCACAGAAATACTTTAAAAAATATACTAAAGGCTATATTTGGTATATTGATATAGTATATGTATATATATTCATAGTATATAGTCAGAATATACCATATAGTGCAAAATATACCAGATTGTCAGCCAGTAAGTAGGAGTTTTGCCCCATACAAAAGTGTTTATTATATAATTTCTACAATTTTTATTCAATCGCAACCAAATTTTCAGGAATCATAAAAACTATAGTTATTATTGTTTGTAAATTCGACACTCTAGCTTACTACTTTTACCCTATGGGTAGCGGGTATAATAACTTTATTTAAAAGTTATAATAACTTTTTAACTAAATTTAAAAATGTCAGAAAATTTTATACAAATTCTGCTTAAGTTACAGTTAAAGTTAAGTTTTCTGTTAAGTTATGTTATATAACATAATGCTAAGGTTCCAAACTTCTTAAGCATTCTGTAGTTTCGTTATATAGATTGGTTTCTAATTTGATATTTTAAGCAATCTATTATATTATTTTAATACAATATGTTACTCTTCTAACACTTTTGTTTTACATATAACACAGTTTTTAAGCTAAGCTTTTCAAACTCTGTAAGCGAAATTGGAAACAGCGAAATTTTTGATGTGTCTTCAGTTCAGATCTCTTCAAATGGACTCAGCCCAATGGGTGGTCACAGTTGTGGGTCAAGCCATCGCCCTCGAGCCCACTGCTCAAAGTCAGCATTCAAAATGACAGCAGTGAAAAGTAAAAAAAAAGAAAATTACAAACAACAAATGAAGCTGTCAATTCGCCAGAATTAAGTTGAGACACGCATGTTGATTGTAGAATTTCGTGTAGCTAAAAACGCACAGATGCAAATACGAAAACGCAGACAAATCTGCGGACACAGCAGACAGTAAACAGCAGATACAGATACAGATACAAATACAGATACACAGCGGCAGATACAGAGATACAAAAATTAAGATAAACTTGTAGTTGGAGTTAAAGCTATGCGAAGACAAGCTTCAAGTTGTCTATTTGTAGAGCTCAGCTTCGCATCTCGCATGTTTTGAGCAATGACCTCAACTGTTTGTTTATTGTTTTTCTTTACCTTAATTTCAGTTTTCTTTTATTTTTTCCTCATTTCACACTTTTTATTTGTGTCGTCGTTGTCGTCGTGCGTGATGTTTTTTTTTTGGTATGGCATTTCTAAGAGATGTTCAGCTCAGACTCCAAAAAAAAAGCATACACAAAAATTGGGAGGCATGTGGAAAACAATGCTTAACTGTAGCTGTGAAATACTGCAATAATAGAGATCAAAGTTCAGCATACTTAAGATCAACAACAACATTTACAGCTAAAGACCAGTTGAATCGAGTTGATCGAGTGACAGCTGAATGCAGACAGCGCATCACAGCACAGGAGATTATTCACTAAATGTTGGTCAAGTGCTTTGATTTTTCTCGCTGACCTTTTCAACAACTCATTTGTTCATCTCAACCATATACCATCTTATACCCTTGGCGTCGCTATTTGCCATATAGGGTAGCAATTAATTGGGTAATAAACTTAAACAATTTATGTTGTAATTTAAATGTCAATGTTCTGCTTAGCATTTGCTAAAGTAAAGTGATCTTTTTAAAACTTTATTACATTACAGTTTCCATAACAAAATCGAAGAGTTCCTTTCCTTAATATCTGGAATTTAACCAAATGATTTTTTATTTATAATAAAGAAGTTGAAAAATAATACATTACAGAACTGCATTCTTTAATGTCTGGAGTTTAAGCATCAGAACTTATGTTGAACTTTAGTAAGTAATCGTTTTGAAAACGTTACTGCAACGAAAATAATACATAATATATTATAATACATGTAAAATATCCATAAAAAAATCAAAGACTTAAATCTCTGGAATTTAAGCTTAAACTCTTATTTGAAAGTTGACAAATCATACACTAAAACATCCATAAAAAAATCAATAAGCTTCATTCTTTAATCTATGGAATTTAAGCTTCAGAACTTATTCATACTTTAGCAAGTAATCTTTTTAAAACATTTTTTTTTTAAATAATTCGTTACAATTTCCATGAAAACAATCAAAGTGTTGCAATCTTTAACTTTAACTTTCACTCTTATTTAAAAGTTGACAAATCATACACTAAAACATCCATAAACAAATCAATAAACTTCATTCTTTAATTTTTGGAATTTAAAGCATAAGAACTTATTGAACTTTAGCATTTTTTTTATTATAATAAAAAAGTTGAGTTCTCTTAGTCATGTTTTGTTTAAAGTTTAAAGTTTAAACAATAATCAATATTGTATAACTGGAATATGAACATCATCATCAGTAGTATTATTCTATTAGTTGAAATACATAAAGAAAGCTAAGAAAAATATTGAATCTTAAAAATAAACATGCACTAAATGTGATTTGAACTCACAAATTTCACAAATGATTTAAAGACAACTTAAGTTAAAGCAAAGCAAATTAAAGTGTTCTTGCAATATTGTTGGCATTTAAAAGTTCAGGAAGTTTGTTGTTTGTTTTTTTTTAATCGTTTTTAATCGTTTAGGTATCTCTTAGTCGCGCTAACTTGAGTTGAGGTGAACTGAGTTGTCTTGACTTTGAGACGACATTAAAACAAGAACTGCCCAAGACAAAGTGGCTGCTTTTATGCCACATTCATTTGCATACAGGTATTGTTGGATTGTTTAACTTAAGATTGATGATAATTCCAGCGATTTGGCACGAGCGAGACAACGCAGCATGTCGTCGTCGTTGTTGTTGTTGTTGTTGTTGTCTCGCTTCATTCTGCTGCTGCTGCCCGAAATGATGACTGCGTAAGCATCAAAGGGGCGTGGCGAAGGGAATGCGGAATGAGGGACGAAGATGATTACGAAGTTGGGGTCAAATGGTTATGCGACATATTGTTCGTTTTCTTTTGCTTGGGCTCTTCGCATTTCGAAATGCAGCTGGATAGGATGGCCATTGTTATCGAACCTATCGATAGGTTATGCTTGGCTGGGCGCCGACAGGTGTCTATCGATACGATTTGATTGAATGCCGATTGTTTCCATTGGCTTTTGAAAGTCAAAACCCCCCATTGACATTGACTGTAAGTGCGCAAGGGCGGAGGCTAGGAAAGAGTTGAGTTGAGTTGAGGAGGAAGGGGAGTGCGGAGGGTTGTCTTACTGGCCCGATTTCTTGGCAGTCAATTAAAATAATATAACACACATTTAAGTACGTATTTGTTGTGGAGAGACTTACCCTTGATAGAGACGCGTGCGGCAAAAGAAGATCAAGTTTAATTCCTAGTTTAGATGTTTTTTTATATAGTGCTCTCTCTCTTTATCTCATTCGCACAATAGCTATTAATAAATTTAGAGAAAAAACAACCTAAATAATGTAAACAAAATCAAAATCAAAATTCAACAAATAATTTAAACACTAAGCGAGTTTTTGGCGACGCGTCTTCAGCTTGATATTGAAAACTAATAAATAAAAACGTTTGATAAATGCAATAAAAAAAAAGGAAAAAAAATAAATACAAGCAATTTTTGTGTTTGATTTTTAAAACACGCGACGCGTACGAAAACAACAACAAAAATTAAAAAAAAAATACAAAAATTTAACGAAAATACAACAAATCACATTAAAATGGTCTTGAGTTTCGTTGTCGGCATGTGGAATGTAACCGTACGAGTTTCGGTTTCTGTTTTTGTTTTTCTTGTATTCGGTTCGGTTCGTTTTGTTTTTGCTTTTTGCCTTTGCTGTTTACCAAATTTCACGCACAGTTTGGTCAGCAACTTGACGACGACGACGATTCGTGTGCCTTCGGCTTCGTCTATTTTTGTTGTGCGAGTGTGTGTGTGTGGTTTCTGTTGAACGTTACGCGACACGCAAAAATTGCCGCGACTTGAGCTGAGCTGAGCTTCGACTTGGCGCTTTGAGTTCGTACCGAAGACTGTCTGAAAGGCAACTGCAAGTTGAGCTCAGCTGCGCGCGCTGCACACTCGCTTCGTTCGTGCTCAACTTCGTTCGTGCTCAACTTCGTTCGTGCTCAACTTCGTTCGTGCTCAACGAAGCTTCGTCGTCGTCGTCGTTCGCTACGGCTGCGGCATTCGGCAATTGTCGGCTAAAGGCGACAAAATGTCATATCAACGCCATCGGCAATCGCCATCGCCACAGCCAGGTGATCCTCCTCAGTGCAGATTTCATGTTTGGCCACTGTTTCTGTTTTTTTTTTGATTGCCTTCCTCTTTTTTCGTTTATTTTTCATGTTGTTGTTGTTGTTTTTTTCAACTGGTTTTACAGTTTCGCAGTTCCTCGCAATGTGCCAGTTTTGTTTTTGGCCATAACCAAAACATTTGCCAATAAGTATTTTTTTTTGTTGGTGTACGTGCTTGCCCTCCATAATATATAATAATATAACTGTATCACTCACGACTGACAAAAGCTGATTGATACAGACGCAGTAACAATATTTGTGTGTACCCAACTCCTTGCTGTGTTTAGAGTCGAACAAAAGCTGATTGATACAACAGAATCTTTAAGTAGCCTTTTAGTGTTTAGAGTGTAAACTTGACCAACCAAGTTAAAATATTGTTTTAGATCGGTAAGAACAGTTTTGCATTTAATACTGTGCCAAATTTAGCAATTATAAAAATACAACAATATACCAAATTCATTCTATAATATGGATACTAATAATTTGTTTATGAAAATACATCAGATATGATTTTTGTCAACAATACGAAATCATTTTTGTGAAATTTCACATAAAGGTCTCTGAAAATGAATAAAAAAAAAACAAAAATTAACCTTACCTGTATTAAATTATGTAAAGTTTATGAAAGTACAAATTCTTTTTAATGCTGAGGCCTTTTCATTGCGATATCTTCTTAAAGTTTATTGCAATTTTATTGAATTGACCCATTTTACCAAGTATTCTTTATAGGGATGCAGCTAGAGGTTTTGCTTTAGAAGAAAAACAATTAACAATCGATGATTAATCTTTTTTTCCTTTTTAGGAAATTGTAATTGAAAAACCGATGCAGCTGGAAATGTGGCCTATGACTTGCGGATGGAGTAAGTTGCAGTTGTGCCATATCTAAAACCGTTTGCTCCAATTGCAGTGTGGCAATGGCACGCCCATTTAAGCGGATTGCCCCGCGACTGCAGCAGCAGCAGCAACAGCAACTGAGTTGGCAAGCCAACAAGCCAGAGTCAAAGTGGGCCAAACAGAACCTGGGCACTTTGGAATGCATCCGATGATGACGGACAATTTTCAGACTCGAACGCTGACACTGAGTTGCAGTTAGGCTGGAACGGAACGTAGCGAAGGCTAAGCGATAGCAAATAGACTTGCACATCAAGAAAGAGACAGAGAACGAGAGTGCAAAAGAGAAAAATGAGAGAGAGAGAGAGAGAGAAAGAGCTGGAATGAGTTGGTAGAGCGACAACATTTGGTCGCTTGTCATCCGCATATTTCTGACCGCAACTTGGCTGCACTTCAATGAGCTTCAGGTCCGGGCCAAGAAGCAAATAGAAAAGATGCGAGGAGCAGAAGAGAGGAGAGGAGAAGTACACAAAGAAGGAGAAAGAGCAATGGAAAAACAGCAAAGAGAAAAACTTTCTGCTGTTGCTGCAGCCGTTGAAATTGGCCAGGCCAAGAGGCCCAAAAACCTGTTATCGATTTGAGGAAAATCTCATGTGACTGCAAACTGTGAAATATATATTTCACACACACTCACACAGAGTCACACGATGTGCATATGTATGTGTGTATGTGTGGTGGAAATTCGAAAAACTTTCAATAAAGCCCGTGCCAAGCGATTGGGAAACGTCTCAAATTAGCTTTTGCTATTGGCTTTGATCATCAGCAACAGCAACAACAACAACTACAACAAATGGCAAACACATAAACAAAACAAGCACTAACGATAAATAACAAAAAAGCAAAAACAACAATCAACAACAAGCAGCAACAAAACTCGTTTTTCCAGTGCGAATGTCAATCTGCAGAAAATGCAGCAAGGATTTGCAGTGGCAAAGCGAAGTGAAGCCATCACCAGCACTCAGCTGCAGATGCTGATGTAGATGCAGATACAGATACAGATACAAATACAGATACTTGGCAACGACAGATACAAATGCAGATACTTACGAACGTAAATAAAGCTGAAGATACTTGAGGTACTTAAAGATACAGCCACTTGCAGTTAGAGAAAATGATTTTAGTACTTTTAGAGATCATGAGATTTGATTACAAATGAAAATGCAGATTCAAATTACGCATTTTAGATGCTTTTAGAATTGTTTCTAATTTACTAAAACATTGTGCTAAAAGCAGAAATATATTTCTACAATATTTCTTTTAAATATTCGTTTTATTGCATTTATTGTACTTTTAAAATTGTTGAATTGCATTTCAACAATTTATAATGTACTTAAGCATTTTCCTGAAAGTGTATGTATATTTCTGCTTTTACAATCTTTTTTTATAAGATTCGTATTTTTACGGTCCAAAGTTGTTGATGCTTTTACCCCACTTACAAAACTTCTCGTTAACCGCTTTTTTATTGCACTTCTCCGAAATATAAATGTAAACAATACATTTTATTATTATGTGCGTATTGTGTATTGTTTCAATTTGTAATCAAAAGATTTAAAGATTAAATATATAATACATTTAATAAGGAAACAATTTAGGATGCAACAAAATGAGATTTAAAACTAATAATAAAACTTAAATATAGAAAACTAAAATAATTATAAATGTAATGTAAAGGATTAAATATAATATATACTAAACGAAATTGTTAGAAAAAAATAATAACATAAAAGTAAAATATAACAAATATAAAAAACTGAAAAAATAATAAATCACTGCAAAAGGTAAGTAATGAGAAGGATGAAATATATTCTTCAATAATAATGAAACCTAACTGAATCTGAATATCCATTTATTGTCTGAATCAATATCGCTGTGAATCCGAAATTTTCCAAGTTTTGGATTCTTAGATGACCCCAATCGATAGATTTCGTGGCAGCGAATCAAACGCAACAAATTGGGTCAAAATCCGTAAAGATATGGTCGAATTCGAATCATTTTTCTAATTTGCAGATAATTAATCAATATCCAGCAAACAAAATGTGTTGCATACTTTGAGGATGGCCCAAATTGACGTGGCTGCTGCGACAGCAAACCATAGATGGCGCCACAAAATTGTGCAAGTAACTTGCTGCTGATTTATGTTCGCCTGGTATTTCACTTGCTGACGGTCCAGTTTTTAATCGCTGTGGGCTGAATAGTAAATAAATAAAGTAAATATAATATATATAATATAATATATAAATATATATATATATATATATATATATATATATATATAATAAGTAAATATTATATTACATCATCTTATTCTGTAACAAAAACAACAACAACTACGTCTATTACAACAACAATAACTGCGCATGTATTTGGGCAAAGTTGCAAGAAATTTCAACGAGATCCCTTGGAAACTGTTTCGTTGAGCAGCTCAAATACCAGGCGATCATAATAGAATAGCAAGTGAATTCGGGATTCCCACAAAATACCAGAAGTAGCGCAGTTGTGACGTATGTGCATTAAAAACAATTTCGTAGCATACTTTGATGATGACCCATAGATGGCGCCACAAATTGAGCAAGTGACTTGCTGATGATTTATGTTCGCCTGGTATTTCACTTGCTAATAGTGCTGTTTTTAGCAGCTCATGACGGCATCGAGTGGCCAACCACAACAACAAATGCATATAATGTATATATATACAACAACAACATTTACATCATCTACCGGAACAACAACAAAAGCAACCCCATATTTTAGGTTAGGTTAGGTTAGGTAGGACCGGCTGCCCCAGTACGGGAAAAAAAAGCAAAGCATAGACCAGTGGAGGTCCGTAGCTGAACCGGTAGCTTATCTACGTCTCAGAAATCGCGCAGTATGGATGCATTTTTGGCAAAAGCCAGCAGCATCCTAGGAGATAGCCGTGAGACGTCCCGAAGATCGATGTGGCACGGCGAATTAAGGTATTTCAACCGGAGTCGGGATAACGCTGGGCATCTACAGAGAAGATGCTCAAGTGTTTCCTTAACCCCGGGTTCGTTGCATTTCCTGCACTGATCACTGTTCGTGATGCCCATCTTTACAGCATGGACAGCTGACATACAGTGGCCAGTTAAAATGCCTAGCATTAGCCTGCAGTCTTTCCTTGAAAGCTGCATGACGAATTTGGTTAAGTTTTTGTTAGTAGAGGCACACATCAGCCTTGCAGTTTTGCACGAGTTGGCATTACGCCAGCTCGCGTCCCACTGAAGTCTAGAGCGCACCTCAATTTCACTGCCTAGAGTTCGCAGGGATATCGGAACATTGCACATGTTGCCAACATCGAGCCCCACTCCCTCTTTGGCGAGAGTGTCTGCGATCTCGTTGCCATCGATGCCCTGGTGGCTTGGGATCCAATAGATTCGCACGACCGCAGATGCGTTCAGCGACTCTATTGCTCTTCTGCTGTCCAGGACAACTTTGGACTTGACCACATCAGAGTGCATTGATCTTATTGCAGCCTGGCTGTCAACAAAGATGTTAATAGAGGTGTGATCACGCTGTAAACCCCGAGCCAATTCGGCAGCCTTGCCAATGGCAAAAACTTCCGCCTGGAAGATGCTGCAATGGTCTGGGAGTTTATAGGATTGTTTGGAGACCGGGTCCGGGCAGTATACGGCCGCTCCGACACCATCATCCATCTTCGAACCGTCGGTGAAGAGGTTGAGGGCTTCGGGAATGCATAACCCTTCCCGCCAGCACTCCGGTTCCAAGAATATAGTGTTAATATGGTCAGTACTGGTAAGGGGATAGTATAGTCCAAGTCTCTACTAGTCTCCCTACCAATGGCGCTGTGACCATAGCCTAGCAGACCCAAATTGCCAGTTGCGGCAATCCGTAGGGACGATTTTGCGGCTATGGATTGCGCGTATAGGTGTAATGGTTCCACACCAGCTATTACCTCGAGGGCTTTAGTTGGCGTCGACCTGAGAGCGCCTGTGATACACAGTAGCGCTTGACGCTGTGTCCTATCCATGATGGATAGGTACGTCCTTTTTTCAGTGGCCTGCCACCACACTAGAACACCGTAGGTGAGGATAGGGCGAACAACTGAGATGTATATCCACCGCATTAGATTAGGAGAGAGGCCCCAAGTGCAACTAAGCATCTTCTTCGCCATGTACAAGGCTCCGGTGGCCTTCTTCACCCTTTCTAACACATTGAGCTTCCATGTCAGTTTGCTGTCCAGGACCACACCTAGGTATTTTACTGCTAGGCTCGGCTTTAGCATAGTGCAGCCTATTTTTGGGGGGGACCACGCAGGTACCTTATACCTCTTCGTGAAGAGGATAAGGTCCGTTTTATCCGCGTTAATGCTGAGCCCGGCTGATTCGGCCCATGCTTTAACTTCCGCAAAGTAAGTTCCATTACGGAACTAAGGGTGGTTGGGCATTTCCCAGTTATCAAAATGCTTATGTCGTCAGCATAGGCAATTAACTTGGGGCCCGTCTAGTAAATTTTAGAAGTAGGCTATTTACGACCAAATTCCAAAGGAGAGGCGAGAGAACCCCACCCTGGGGAGTGCCACCTCGCACTACCTTTGTAATGGCCGCATCGCCCCACGTAGCCACCACCCGCCTGTCACAAAGAAGGCGGTTGACCCATCTGTGGATCGCTGGTGCCGTGTTAATTGAGGTAAGGCCCTTCATAATAGCATCAGTGGTGACGTTATTGAAGGCGCCTGAAATGTCAAGAAATGCACCCAAGGCATATTCTTTATAGTGGTCCGCTTTTTCTATGGAGGCTACTAGAGCATGGAGAGCAGTCTCAATGGACTTGCCCTTTGTATACGCATGCTGATTTGGGGACAACAGATGCATTGAGTTGCTTCTGATGTGCAAATCAAGTAGCTTTTCCAATGTTTTTAGCAGGAAAGAGGTTAGGCTGATAGGCCGAAAGTCATTTGGGACCACATGACTGCATTTGCCCGCCTTGGGCAGGAAAATGACTTTCGAGGTCCTCCAAAGAGTGGGGATATGACCCCATGCGAGGCACGCCGAATAGATACCCGATAGCCACGGAACAATCGTGGGCTTGCTGGCTTGCAGCATTGCTGGCGAAAGTCCATCGAGACCGGGCGACCTGACCTTCGCAAAGGAGTTGATAGCCCAAAATATTTTGTTATCTGTAATTAGACTGGCAGGGAGTCTCATAACTGGGAGACTAGGAAAGAGCTGCCAGTCACTATTCTCTATTCCAATACATCCGGAAATGAGTTGAGAGCAGTGCTTCAAGAGTTTCAGCACTGCTCTCCGTCCACGCTCCATCGCCCGACTTGAGCAGACTAGGACTGGAAGCCTGCTTGGACAGCAGCTTCCTCAGTCTGGAGGTGTCTTTGATGTTATCCAGGTCCGAGCAGAAGGTTCTCCATGAAGACCTTTTGGATGATCGGATCATCTTCTTGTACGACTTCAGGAGAGACCTATACTCGTCCCAGACATATTCGTTGTCCGCCTTCTTAGCAAGTTGAAACATGCTAGTAAGCTCTCCACGTAGCGATGAGAGATCTGGGTTCCACCAGGGTGGCTTCGATCTTCTCGTCGGTCTTGAGAGTCTACAAGATTGGCGAAACGCTGAAAGTAGTCCTGCAGAAAGGACATTGACATTAGTTTCTAGGTCCTGCACCGAGTTGATGTTACCCGGCGAACCAAGAGACTTGGAAACAAGGCTAGAGAATTTCGCCCAGTTCGTGTTACGGGGATTTCTGAACGGCTGAGCCGCAGGTACCCTGTTAAAAGGAATGGTAAATTGAATGTACTTATGGTCCGAGAAGGAGGGTCTGTCCAGGACCCTCCACTCTTCAACATTGGTACACTCAGTTGAAATCGTTAAGTCCAGCACATTACTGGAGGTGGGACCTACATAGGTAGATACCTCACCCCTGTTGGCTAGTCTAAGCTTATGGTTAAGGATAAAATCAAGAACTGACTCACCCCTGTCGTTGATGTCGGGACTTCCCCAGACGCTATGGTGGGCGTTGGCGTCCGTTCCGATAATAATATGCTTATTGGAGGAGCAGACCATGTCCACCAGCCTCCGCAGCTCGTCAGGTGGAGCCGGCTTGTCGTGGGCCATATAACAGGATGCCAGCAGCAAACATCCTTCACGGCTCTCCAGCACCACCACGGTTAGATCGTCGTTGCTGTAATTAGGTAGTAGATGAGCTTTTAGCCCCTTCTTTACAAGGATGGCAGTTCTCGATCTGCTTACCAATGTCGGGACGTATAAATCATAGTTGGGCGACTTCAGTCCAGCCACCGTGTTGCCCGACGCTATCCACGGTTCTTAGACCAAAGCCGCGTAGGCGGACACTTCCTCCAGGGCAAGGAGTAGCTCCGCCGAAGCCGTTTTGGATTTATGGAGGTTGAGTTGCAGCACACTCATTAGAGGTTAGCAAACTCGCGGGGGGGCCCGTCTCCATGGACAGTTCCTCCCCCACCTCCTCCGTCTTGTCAGTCAGGCTGAGGTGCTGGGTGGCGTCGGTCACGCTCTCGAGACCGAGATACCTTGACACTTTTTAGCCGTTCATTGTGGGATCGAGTGGCCGACAACAAAAAAAAATGCAACAACATAGACTAACTATTTTAATACCAGATGATTCTTCTTACTATTTACTTACATCCACTACATATCTTAAAGACGCCAGTTAAAAATGTTTGTTGTTTGTGCATTCTAACATAATAATGAAATATAATTAATGAAATGCACTATTGTGTACTATATTCTAAACAATACATACAACAATGATGACAATTCAAGAAACTTAAAGCAAATAGTGTATAATAAAACAAAATTCCACAGCGAAGATCAGTAAAATACAAATTTGACAAATGTAAACAACCGTAAGGGATTCAAATGAACTCGACCAAAAGCTTATTGCAAATTCTCTAAGCCTTAAGTAGAAAACAAATCGATCACTTACATCATTTATTATTAGCCTTCTTGATCTCTCTATTCTTTGGCTATATTATAACAAAAGTAATGAAAGATTTCAGCATTGACATACTTATATCTTCGACTGTCATATTGTCCCACTTATATACTCTTAAGACATCTTATAATCTAGAGTATAATATCTCAATCTCAGAAGTAGATTAATCTGTTCAAGCAGCTGATAGAATCGTCTTGGAATTCGAGCAATGCCAACTGCTGACGCAGCTCACTTGTTCTTATTGGAATTCGTGATTCGAATTGGAATTTGACTCACCCACGCACTTGGTTATTTTTTTTTTGTTGTTTATATGTCAGCCAAGAGCTAAAGTGGCAGCAAGAGCAATAAATAAATTTATGAAAATACTCGCATCTTTCTTTCACTTGCCAAGTTGTTGGCATTTTGAAACACGTTTACAGCGCGTTGTTGCTGTTGTTGTTGTTTCTGCTGTTGTTGTTATTGTTGTTGTTTACATACGAGTATTTTCGCAGCAAACTGGTTTCGAAATCTTTGCAACTTGTTAATAATTTCGTATTAGTTGTTCATGTTTTTTTTTCTACTTCTTCTTTTTTGTAATACCCTGTAATAGATGAGGTTGTAAAACGAAGAGAATATGGAATTAAATGTGAAACAAAAAATGTTCAACTGCTTTTGTTGGAATTATTGGATACCTCGAATTAAAAGAACAATTTTCTGAGTAAACATTAAAACTATATCATATTTTACTTAGTAGCTAACACTCGCTTCTTTTAGTTATTATATTATTTTGTATAATAATTAAACAAATAATAATAATAATTTATAATATTTTAGAATATGTTCTGTCAAAGCAAGAAACCAAACGTTCCAAACCAATTCTTATCTGAAATCACAGCCAATAATATAATTAAATTTAATAAACTAGCAACTAAACCTTAATTAATAGCCTGAATAGCCTTTGGGTCATCTTAGTGCAATAATAAATTGTATTCGTTAGTTAAAAAAATTATAAATAATAATAATAATGTTATAACATATATGATAAACATTAAAGAAGCTCAATATTAATAATCAACATTTTGAGAGGGAATGAATTTATGTTGTTAAATTGTAGAACAATTTTGATATAAAACGTTGCCAACTTTTGATTACAAGTGGGTCAAATTTACGATCGCAATTTGCATGAAAACACAGGTGAGAAATCGCTGGGAAAGCTTTGATGTAAACCTTAATTTATTATTTGTTATTATTTATATATCATAATAAAAATGCTCTTAACAAATTAGTAGCAAAATAAGGTGGAAAGTGCAAAGTTTTTTAAATTCTTTTCCTGTTCTAATAAAAAATGTAATAAAAAAGAAAACAGAAACACAGAAATTTGCTAAATTATTGTTAACATCTTTTCGCTTAACAGTCAACTTTTGTGCAATCCTAGTTAATACTGCATTAAACTAAGATAAGTTATTAATGTACAACTTCTTTGTGAAGGGTGTCCATAGAAACCTCGTCAAAATATTTGCAAAACTGAACAAACTGTGAGCATAAAGGATAAAGTTAAACTCATAAATCTTTCTTAGTTATCCGAAAGCACATTAACTTCACTCACTTCTTGAATGGACACAACGAATCGGGTGAATTATGTCATTGAACTAACATTTATTTCTTAAAACCCGAACACATTTTCTTATCTCTAAGGGACCAGCATAGGGGAACCCTTTTCTATTTATAGGGTAGAAGAGTATTATAACTTTGTGCCGGCACAAAATGTATGTAACAGGTAGACGGAGGCATCTCCGACCCTATAAAGCATATAAATTCTTCATCAGTATCAATAGCCGAGACTATGTCCGTCTGTCCGTCCGTCTGTATGAAACACTGGATCTCAAAGACTATAAGAGATAGAGCTCTAATTTTTTTCGACAGCATTTGTTAGCTTGCACGCTGATCAAGTTTGTTTCAAATTTTTTGCCACGCCCACTTTCGCCCCCCGCAAATCAAAAAATCAAATAACAAGCGTATATTGCGCCGTCTATGGTATATTTTGAATGCGGTACTATATCGATATACCAAATACATCGCTTAGTATATTTTTTAGTATTTTTCTAGTATTTTTGGTATAATTTGAAAATAATACCGCAATATTTTGCTTTTATTCAAAATGGGTAGCGGCTATCTTTAGCTTTCTTACTTGTTTTATCTTTATGTAATGCAACACATGAACATTTGACATACACAAGTGCACTTTGAAGTAGTTGTAATTATTAGGATCTTATCTTTTTTGTCCTCTGTTTTTACGATATTGAAAGAACACCATATGGAGATATATTCTTTTAGTCTAAGGCTAACTTGGTGCACTCATGTTTATGCTTCAACATTGCTTTATACAAACATTATCCAAGCATTCATTCACCTTTCTCTTTCACTTCATTTACAGAGTATTTTCTAGTCGTGCCTTCTCTCTCTCTCTCTGGTTTCACATTCTAGTGTGTATACTTTGGCGAAACATGTTTTCCTTGCCAATTTCCATCGCACTCGCAGCTGCTGCTGCTGTCTCACCTTCACCTGCTGCCTGAACTCTGTTGCGCCCTTCCCTTACCCTTTCCCTTTCCTTCCATTACATTACATTTCATTTGTGGTCTCGCTCTTGCCAGGGTTGCCAAGCCACTTCGATTAGCTTTTACTGCCACCACAATTAAATTTCATTTCTTTTATTCGCCAACTAATAAACAACACACAAAAAAAAAAAACGCAAAAAAAACAACTTATAAAATAATTATGAATTTGAAGTTTGCTTTGCGGCTTCAACTTCTTTCTGGTTTACCAGCTGCCCGAATAGGCGTTGGCAGATGCCTTGGCATAGGCATTGCTGCTCCCTCCGCCTCCGGATCCATAGCTGTAGCTGTTGGCGCTGCTGCTGGCGTAGCTGTTGCCTCCTCCTCCTCCTCCTCCTCCGCCTCCGCCTCCCCACTGAGGATAACCGCCGCCGCCGCCTCCATAGTTGCCTCCTCCGCCTCCTCCATGATAATTGCCTCCTCCTCCTCCTCCGTGATAGTTACCTCCTCCTCCCCCACCATGATAATTGCCTCCTCCTCCGCCTCCTCCACCCCCATGATAAACAGGCACTTGCTTCACCACATAAATTTCATAGCTGGGCTGCTTGCGTCCATAGCCACCTCCTCCGCCTCCGCCATGATAGTTGCCTCCTCCTCCTCCGCCATGATAGTTGCCTCCTCCTCCTCCGCCATGATAGTTACCACCTCCGCCTCCTCCACCGCCATAGCCACCGCCACCTCCAAAGCCGCCTCCGCCACCAAATCCACCGCCACCGCCAAAACCACCGCCAAAGCCACCTCCACCGCCACCGCCATGGCCAAAGAGCAGCTTCTTCTTGAGCTGCAACAATGAAGGCGTCGCCAAAGCCAAGCAACTGGCCAAAAGCAGAGCGCTAAGCAGCAATTTCGAGTGCCGCATAGTTACCAAAAAAATTAAACTTGAACTTGGCTAGAGATTAACAGTAAAGTTAAGTGACAACTGTGTGGACCAAACTAATCGAGCTGCCGCTCATCACATGCCCATTTATAAGGGTGCTCTCACCTGAACTCAACTCAACTCAACTGAGATCAACTCAACGACTCATCCCCATTGTTTTCGGCCCGTTAAAATCGTCATCAACTGGCTGTGTTTGGTTTTTTTTTTTTTCGCCGGATGCAACACATATTTGCACTCTCAGCAACAACAACAACAACAACAACAACAATTACTACAGCTACTGCATTAACAATTAGTACAACAATAAGAGCCAGAACAACTTTGCTGCTGGCATTTGTTAATCAATGGATCAGCGCATCAGGCTCATCAAGCTCATCAAGCGAGCCAACGGAACGGACTTTGACAACTTGCAGCTCTCCTCTCCTCAATTAAGTCAGTTTTAGTTTGCTCATCAGTTATTTTTATCTTTTTCCAACATTTTTTCCAACACAATTTCTATTTATTACACACTGATTACAATATTACGTATACGACCCGCTGAACAACAAATACAAATTTTACTACAAATTTTACTCCACATTTTAAATTTTTAAAATGTTTCTCATATTTTCCAAATCTTCAGAAATTATATTCCCATTTAATTACAATATTACACATACGACCCACTGAACAGTCAATCAAAATTGTTTTCATTTTTTATTTTTCCAAATGTTCAGAAATTTTTCTCAATTAATTACAATATTTTCAAATGTTCAGAAAATATTCGCATTTAATTACAATATTACACACACGACCCACTGAACAACAAATACAAATTTTACCACGTATTTTACATTTTTTAAAATGTTCCCATTCAACTACAATATTTTCAAATATTTTAAAATGCTCAAGAAATTTTCCCATTTAATTACAATATTACGCATACGCCCCACTAAACGACAAATATAAATATTACTGAAAGTTTTGCAACATATTTAATATTTTTTAAAATGTTTTTTATATTTTTCATAAGGTCAGAAAATATTCGCATTTAATTACAATATTACGCATACGACCCACCGAACAACAAATAAAAATTGTTCTAAACATTTTTAATTTTTTAAATGTTTTTTTATATTTAACAAATTTTGCAAGAATTCTTCTATTCAACTCAACAATTTTTGAAAAATATTTAAGGCAGCTGTATCACAATATGAAAAATTGCGCATACGCACTATATTACAACAAATCCGCATTCAATTAACTAAGACACTTTTTTTGTTAGTAATAAAAACTCTTTTCATCAATGAACTACAATTATTCACCTTCGGTTGTATTTAATTCAAAATAAAGCAAGCGCCTAGTTTCAAATATTACGCATACGTTAATGCCAACAATCCATTTGTATTCATTCAAATTTCAAGAATTTTAGCTAATTTCTCATATTTCAAATGCATTTCAAAATTACTTTCATTTAATTTCCTTTAATTTTATGCTGTAATACCAAAAGCCCATATCACGTATACGTCATGTTATACTAACGGAACACTTAACAAATGTGTGTAGTTTTCTGGCACCTAAATAAACAAAAAAAAAATTTCAGTATAATTTAAGCAACATTTGTTTATAATCTTAGATTATATTTTTAATATAAATGCCTGAATTTGCTGCTTCGAATATTACGCATACGTCATGTTTGCACATTTTTTGGGCTATCTAATTTTGCTTGTTTTAAGCGCAAATAACATCAAAAATATATTACAAATTTAAAAAGTTTCCCACTCATTTACGATTTGTTCAGCCAACAAGCCTTTTGTTGTAGCGCAATTGCAAAAGTTCAAAAATATATAACTATCATAATCAATTACATGCACATTGTCTGTTGTTGTAGCTAGGAAAAACCCTCTTACTCATCTCTGTCATGCTAGCGCAATCAAAAAAAGATGATACTTACAGCAGTGCGGCATTAAAATTCTCGTTCTCTTAATGTCACGCCCTCTCATCAGCTCTCATCTCTTTGAGCATTAGTAAAGCAATTTTTTCGTAACTCTCAGTTAACTAGTAGAACATGAAATTCACTTACTAAATTCGGAAATCAGACAACTACTAATAAATAAAAATAATTTAATATAATATTTATATAATACAAAGAAAAGTCAGAACAGAAATATAATCTTTACATTATAATCCTAATCTCTCATTTAAAATAAAATTATAACATTGCGGTATTCATTTTTAAAAATACCAAAAATACTAAGATATACCAAGATCTATATTTGGTCTGTTTATATAGTTCTGCATTCAAAATATACCATAGAGCGTGAAATATACCAAATTGTAACTCTCAGTCTGCAATAAGACAGTCACTAATAAAAAATAAATAATATAATATAACATTTATATCTATATACAATAAATGATATATAATAAATTAAATCAAAACCTTGCGGTATTACTTTTAAAATACACCAAATTAATATCCTAAAATACTAAAAATATATTAAATGTTATATTTGGTATATTAATACAGTTCTATATTCAAAATACTTGTATTAATACTATTACTTTAAAAATATACCATTTTAATATACCCCAAAAATTCTGAAATGTATTAAATGTTTTATTTGGCATATTGATAAAGTTCTATATTCAAAATATATCATAGCGTACAAAATATATTTGCTATATTTGGTATATTAAAACAGTACTGTATTCAAAATATACCATATAATGGAAAATATACTAAATCCCATATTTCCTTCTCGTATTTCGATCTTCCATCTCATATGTATTTTCCTCTGATAAGTCGCATATGCTCAGCTTTAGAGCTGAAGTTTCAGGTGGAGGGAAACTCTGGGAGTATTATTGCATTGCATTAATCACCTGGGGGACTGCACAGCTGCAAACAATGCAAAGAATTTACAACTAGATGTGCGCTGTTCGAATAGGGATATCAATTTTTAGGGAAAGCCCACGAAGTCCCCAAAAATTCCCCTTGATTCGCTTTGATTTATGCAAATCTCGTTGAAGAATAAAAACATTGCTTGGTTATTTCATAAAATATATATATGTATATATATATAGGCATGTTTATATATAGAATATACATATAGATATATATGCTATATATGTATATGTATTTCTTGTTGTTCTTCTTGTTGTTTTTGTTTATGACATTTTGGAATGATTATATGTATGTATTACATCATTACAACTAAATGAAGTCAGTGTGTGTGTGTGTGTTGATTTCTCATCTCAAATTTTTTAAATGTAATGTTTTTTATGTATATTTTTTATTTATATTCTTTAAATGTGGAGAGGAAAGTTTCAGTTTTAATCGCTACATAGGCACGTCAGTTCTATTTGTTTGTTTTTGTTGTTCTTTTTTTCCTTTTTTTTTGCTTATAAATAATTTCTTGTATTGCATACAAAAGCTGGAAAAAGTATAATCATAATAATTATAAAGTTAAACAAAAAAAAAAATACTAACTATATACACATTTTCATTGATTTTTTTTATGTTTTTTTGATTTTGTTTTTGTTTTTGCTTTAAGTAATATAATGGTAGTATTATACTCGTGGTTATGCAGTGCTGCCAGTTACAATTTCAAATTGTTTACAAAAATACTAATTATCGACATTGCAGTTATCGATATCTACATATCGGTCTCGCATTTGCGCAAGCGCACATCGATGCTCTCATTTTTGCGTTGCGTGCTCGCTTTTGCGTTCTCGCGCTATCTCTCTCGTTCTGTCTTTTTTGTTTTGTTTTTTTTTGAGGGTACAAAAGGATTTAATACAAGCATAGCTGCGCAGACGATCAAAAAATAAACCTTGTTTTGTTTATAAATATATACATGTATGTATATGTGTTGTGTATATTGATATATAGCTATGTGGGTGTGTGGGTTGTGTTTACTGTAAATAAATACAAATCTTAGCAGTATTAAATGTAATGCTTGTCTTGCTTGCTTTCTTCTTATTTTTCAATTGGCTAATTCAACATTGTTCGCTTGTCGTGAGTGTGAGAGGGGTGTGTGTGGGTGAAGAGGTGGAAAAGGGGGAGGTGGTGTTATGTGTTACTTATCTAAATGTCTTAACAAATTTGTTTTTGTTTTTATTTTTGCTATTGCACCCTGTCGATTAGGCCAGGCCAAATGTGATTTCTGTTATTGGTTGTTGTTTTTGTTGTTCTTGCTATTATTGTTGTTGTTGTAATTGCACTTATGTTAGCTAATTTATAACACAATATATAAATGTCTTAATATTGTTAATTGTTGCTTGTTTTTTTTTCGTTTTCTTCACTTTTTTTGTTTTGTTCTGTCTGTTGTTTTGTTCCTTTCATAATAATCAGAATGTAATTATTTATAATAATCATAATAATAATAATCATATTAATAATATTTTTACTAAAATCAAAAATTCAGTACTTTCAGCAATTTGCAAAAATTGCAATCGCAATCTCTACCTCTTCTTCTTCTTCTTTTTCATCATCATCGACTATTTCATTATTTTTCTCTGCTTAGCCTTCTTTTCTTATCGTTTTGTCCTTATTTGAAGTGAACAGAAAATGTGTAAATAAATAAATGTTCAGTTAACAATAACCATTCACATTCACATTATGCGCACACATACAACACATACGTTTTGATTTCAGTATGTGCATTCAGTATATAATAAATACTAGACAATTATGCATTTACCTACATTAAAGATTATGTTTAGCTTGTTTTTCATCTATAATTATTCGCGGCGCTACAATTCAAAACGAAAACGACGAAAAAAAAACATGTTCAAATTGAAAATAAAATTAAATTAAAATACCGACAAATATATGTTATATATATGTATATGTATGAAAACTAAACCAAATGGTGAATGTGTTTTTCTCTCTTGTTCTTTTCTTTTGTTTCTGTTTTTTTTTGGAATGACCGCTTTTCAAGTATATGTGTGTGTTTCTTACATTCTAGGAATGCATATTATATAAGCGCTATATAAAAGCGTCGTTTCTCTTGTTGTTGTTGCTTTTTATCGATCTAATACAAAAAAAAAATACATACATATATATTGATGAATATATATGCACTGCTTCATAATATGAATATATATATCTAAATATATAAATCGAATACATTTGATGTAGTTTTCTTATGCAACGCGTGATTTTGCACATTTAAATACTATATAAAAATACAAATTGTTGTAGTTGCTGCCGTGCAAGCGTCTGTGTGTTGGTGTGTTGGGTGTATGCGGTGTGTGTGTGTGGTGCTTGCTTATGTGTGTGTTGTGTGTAATACTTAAACAAGTAGGGAAAGTGCGTTGGGCGGGACCGGGAGGCATCATCATCATCTGTCATAATCACAGTCACAGTCATTGTGTGTGTCCGTCTTGTGCTGTTATCGTTATCGATTGCAATCGCTATCGCCATTGTTAACGTTACTTGCAATAGAGTTGATTATTTTGCATATTAACTGACAACTGCCATGGTTATCGGTTATCGATTAGCTACAATCGTTATCGGTATAGCCATTGTCATCGTTATCGTTAATTTGCATATCAACTGGTTATCGGTTATCGATTAGCTGTAATCATTATCGGTATAACCATTGTCATCGCTATCGTCATTTTGCATATTAACTGACAACTGACATGGTGATCGGTTATCGATTAGCTGCAATCGTTATCGTCTTAGTCTTTGTCATAGTCAATTTGTTAATAAATCTTCTCAATCTTAGCTGCTTCTTGGGCGTTATTAGTCATAGTTAGTCGTTATCGTTATGCAATCGTCCCATGTTATCGTTATCGTCATCGTCCGCGTTATCGTAGCGTAAAGGCACTGAGAAAATGTGGTACGCCCAAATCGAGTTGCTGCTGCTCGTAGGCCTCATCGACCATCGGCCCAACAACATTGACGCCATTATGCATGTTGCCAGCAAAGTTGCCACCGTTTGCGGCAAGCGATGCTGCCGCCGCGGCAGCAACTGTTGCCGCTTTCAGCTGACTAATGTCGAGCAAGGTGCGCGGCTTATCGCCGGGCTTCCAGCGACGATGGATGCCCATCGATTTGAGTTTCTGGCAAACGGATGACGGCGATATGTTGATGCCCTTCTCGGCTAGGCGAGCGGACACCTTCCAGTATTGTATGTTGCTGTCCTCCTTGATCAGTTCGAGTATTTCGCGTGTGATCTCCTTGTCGCGCAGCTCACGCTCGGCGGCCTTTAAGCGGCGACGTGGATGCAACAGTTTGCCGCCATTATGTTGCTGCTGCTGCTGTTGTTGCTGTTGCTGATAATGTGATGTTTCTGCTGCAGGCGTGTGACGCAATTGTTGCTGCTGTTGTTGTTGCTGTTGCTGCTGCTGCTGCAGCAACAATTCCTGCTGTTGCTGCTGACGTTTCTGTTGCTGCTGCTGCTGTTGCTTTAGTAGCAACTGTTGCTGCTGCAATTCTTGCAGCTGTTGCTGCTGCTGTTGCTGTTGACGCTGCAACTCCTGTTGATGACGCTGCTGTTGCTCCTGTTGCTGCTGCTGCAACTGGTGCTGCTGCTGCTGCTCCTTGGCTGCAATTGCTGCGGCTGCATCGCTGAGACGCACCTCGTCGCGTGCCTCCGCCCGCTTGTTGCGATACGAGAGGGGCACTCCCTTCAGTATGGCATCGCGCACCTTCCAGGCCGTCATCTGTGATACGTTCAAAGCACGAGCAATCTCCATTGTCGATGAGTTTTGTGCCACCAGCAACTTGGCCATTGCGTACTTCTCATCGTCGATAAACACATTAGGTTTACGCGGCTTTTTGCCCGGCTGATGCAACTGCGACAACGGTTGCTGTTGCTGCTGCTGTTGCAGATGTTGCTGCTGTTGTTGCTGATTCGCTGCTGTGGCATTGCTGCTGTTGCTGCCATTGCTGCCAAAGCGAAAGAGAGCAAGACAGTTATATAAAGACAGTGAGTGAGAGGGAGAGAACTTACCTCTCGTTGCTGTTCATTGGCGGCATCGAGCGGAGGGACAGATTGACGGGCAGAGCATGGCTGTAAGTGTTTAGAATGTTTTAGAAAGAGCAGGTTAAAGCAAAAGAGAAGGCGATAGAAACGCAGTCATTGACCTCTGAGATGTAAACAAAGAACTAGCTGCATTAATAAAGTGAGCTGATGCTGCAAATAAGCATTAATCGATAAAGCAATCGAACAAGAAGTAAACATCAATTGTATGCTCATACGAATAAATCAAAACTTACTATTACTATATGGTTAGCTAGTTAATAATGAATCAATCAAATCTAGTTATTTGTTTCTCAAATTTAAGCCTTTAAAAATAAAGCATTCATCGATAACTCTCATACTTATCGGAAAAAAGAATATAGGATGTAGAAACACAAGATTAACACCCAACTTCAATATAGACTATTTTCGCTTTTCGAAATAAGCAAATTATCGATAACGGTCTAAAGCATAAATCAACACTTTTATCGACATCAGTTAATCGTAATCGTCGTAGATTAATCCTTATTAGCATAAGAGAGTTACCATTTAAGTACAAAATCGAGATCTACTATGAAATAAATTATGTGACCAATTTGAAATCACGATGATTATTATCGTAATCGATTTCGATATAAGTAGGAGCTATCGTCTATCGCACAAGTATAAAAATGGAGCTAAAAGCTGCCTAATCCATAGAACAACGGTTATCGATTGGTAGAATTTGCTTTATCGATAAACGATAATTTTTATCGATTAATCGATCAAGTTTTACTATCAGTACTACATATCTACAGTGCATAATTGACACTTTGTGCTCACTGCTTGCGAACAATTGATACATGTTTATCGATTAATCGATAATTTCTAACTACAAAACTATATATTTAATGCGTATAATGAACGCTTTGCACTTAAGTGTTTGCACTGTTTGTGAACAATTGATAAATATTTATCGATTTATCGATAACTTACTTGGCTGCAGCGACAACGGAGGGTGGATAACGCGTCAGCATCGGCATCGTTCCATTGTGTGCAGCCTTCTGCTGCTGTTGTTGCTGCTGCTGCTGCTGTTGTTGTTGTTGTTGTTGTTGCAACTGCAATTGCTGGGCATTGACGATGTGGGGAAAACGCTGCGATTCGGCCAACAGACGCTGATAGGCCTCGACATCGGCGCGTGCCGGCAACATGGGCGTGGGCGACATGGAGACGCCACGCTGCTTGCCACCGATGCCACGATGCTGCTGCTCATGCTCCACCATCTCGGCCATGGGACTGTGCTCATCGCCCAGCTGGGCGCGCATGTCGTAGCCATTGTGCAACAGACCGCAAACATCATCGTCGCCCGCATAGCCGGCCGTCTCCTCGGCCCCAATCTCAGCGGCGCCATCCACATCACCGTCGACATCTCCGTCGGCATCGTGATCGCCATCGATGGCATCGTGATCGAGCTCATCATCGATGGTCAGTCCAGCGTGCTGCTCATCCTCGCTGTCCAGCTGCTCCTCCTTGATGAGACCCAGGCCCAGATGGCCATAGGGAAGCGACAACTGTTGCTGCTGCTGTTGTTGTTGCTCCTCCAGTTGCTGCTGCAGTTGCTGTTGCTGCTGCTGTTGTTGCTGTTGCAGTTGCTGTTGCAGCTGCAGCTGTTGCTCCTCGCCAGACGGATCGACAACACGCTCGTGCAAACTGACACCATTGACGAGACTCTTGCGCAAACGCCATGCGAACGTGCGCGATATATTCAGCTCGTTGGCAATCACCGTCGTGGTTGCTTCCCGCAATATCAGCTGCTTGGCGAGCGCAATCTTCTTGGCATCCAGTTTGATGCGAGTGCGTCCCTTGCGCTTGTTTGTCAGGCTGAGTCTAGGAGGGGAAAACGACAACAATAACACATAAGTTAAATGTCAATATTGATATTATTTTCCTTTTTTTTCCTTTTCTACTCACTTGCGATTGTTCAGATGCATTGCAGCATTATCCGTTGGCGGTTTGCGGGCGACCATGCGCTTCGGAAAGTTGTTGAACTGCACAATGTTCTGCTTGAAGAGCTGCTGCAATGGCCTGCAAAAGTAAACAGAGAGAGTTAAAGGATTGCTATTTAAATTTCGTCCGTCTGTCCGTTTGTTTTTAAGACAACAACTTTCTTAGCTTTCAAGTTATTTTCATGAAGTTTACTCTAGCTGCTTATTATGTATTTACTTAGTAAGAGTGTAAAATTTAGCCATATTGGACAGGTACTATATAAGCCATAACTGTCACATTTCATCTGTCTGTCCGCCTGCTTCAAAGCCTGCAACTTCCACAGTTTGCAAGCTATCTTTATGAAATTTGCTGCAGCTATGTACATCTCATTGATGTAGTTAAAAACTATATAAAAATCAGACTAATTCGACAACTATAACCCCTAGATATGGAAACGTTCATCCGTCTGTCCGCTTGTTTCGATACCTCCAACTTCCGCAACGTTTTCTTCATCAAATTTACTGTAGCTGCTTCTTATAGTATGTATTAGGTTAATAAGAGTTCAAAAATCAGCCTTATTAGACAACTATAACCCATAGCTGTCATATCACACGCGTTCATCCATCTGTTCGCTTGTTTCTGTGCCTACATTTTCCGCAAATTTAAAGTTGCCTTGATGAAACTCTCAGCAACTGCTTGTTATATATTTAGTTAGTAATTAGGTGAAAATACGCTATATTGGACAACTATAATCCATAACTGTCATATTGTAAACGTTCATCCGTCTGTCCGCCGTCAGATCAAGCAACTAGTATAACCCATTGTAATCTTATAGCCAACTATTGTTCACCCGTCTGCCTGTTTTTATGTCTAAATCTTCCACAATCTTAAAGCTATATTAATAAAACTTACTGATGCTGCATATTAGGTGTTTAGTTAGTAAGCATATGAAAATCAACCAGATCAGACAACTATAACCCATAGCTGATATTCCAACTAACAAATTACAAGCGTTCTGTCTGTCTGTCCGTCTGTTTCTATGCCCAAAACTTCCGCAGTTTTAAAGCTATCTGCATAAAATTCGCTATAGTTGCTTAATATTTGTTTAGTTAATGCCTATGCCAAAATCAGTCAAATCAGACAACTATAACACATAGCAGTCATATTGCAAACGTTCGTCCGTCCGTCCGTCCGTCTGCCTGTTTTAATGTTTACAACTTCCGCAACTTTAAAGTTATCTCGTTCAAATTTGCTACAGTTGCTCATAATATATATAGTTAAAGCTTATGTCAAAATCAGACAGCTTTGCGCAAAAAGAAGCTTTTTAATCACTTTGTCTACTTACATTTTGGCCGCCTTCGATGGGCAGCCGGTGCGTTTGTGCCAGCCCAAATGATGGCCGGTGGGAAACAGGACATGGCAATCGGAGCACTGCATGGGACGGCTGCAAAGAGAGAGTTAATAAAAGTTGAGTGCAGGCGAAGAGTAAAGAATAGAGAATAGAGCTACTCACGTCTGATTGCGTCGCTTTTTGACGCAGCGACCGCGTCGAATGTGCTTCTCGAGGAATCGCTTATAGAAGTATGTCTTGCGGCAATTGGTGCATTCGTAGACGGGTCCTGGCGCCCCATGGACACTCTGCATGTGCGCCTTGAGTATCTGTTTCATCTCAAAGACGAGATAACAGTGCGGACACTGAAACCCATGGACCCCAGTCACTGGATGCATGGCCGCCGATGATGACGATGCCGTTGGGCCATTGTTATTCAAATGATGGCCATTGGAAAGGTGACCAACGCCGGCGGCATCATCCGATGGTGTGATCAGCTCAATCTCTGGTATCAACGGCAGCGACATCTCCTCATCGTCGTCATCATCATCGTCATCGACGTTGCTTCGCTGCTCGTGGTCGTGATCGTGCTCGTGTTGACCATCCACCTGACTGTTGTGGCCATTGGGGAATTTCTTCATCCGCTGCTGCATATATTCCTGCATCAGGCGTATCGAATTGAATGCCATGTGCTCCGGCATCTCGCCATCATCTGGCGCATTCCCTTCGAGCTGTTCCAGTTGCTGCTGCTGCTGCAGCTGCTCATCATGATGCTGGTGACCATTGCTCAGTCCATGGCCATTCTGTGCGTGCTCCTCGAGCGCTGCTTCCTCATCCAGCAGCGGCAACCTTTCGCCATTGGCATGCGTTGCCCCATTAAGATGATCGTTATCGTTATCGTGCTCATTCTCATTCTCGTTATCGTTGTCATTCTCATTCTCATTGTCGTTGTCGTTGTCATTGTCATTGTCCTCGTCATCGTCGTCGTCGGAGCTGCTGCTACTGCTGCTGCTGCTGCCGCCGCTGCTGCTGCCGCTGCCACTGCTGCTGCTGCTTGCCACGCTGCCTCTGCTGCTGCTGCTCCGCTTCTTCACCTGTCGCTGTCCTCCCCCCACAGCTGCCTCCCCTGATGCCGTCGCCGTCGTCGTTCTCATCGCTTCATCTGCGTCCGCTTGCTCCTGCTCCTGATCCTCCTCCTCCTCTGCCTCCACCTCGTCCTTGGCTACATCGCTTTGACTGTGGCCCTCGATCTTCTTGATCAGCAACTGCTGGCGATAAAAGTTATCCGCATCCTCGCACTTCTTTTTGAACAGACACGCCGAGATCGCCGTCTTCGCACAGCTCACGCACACCTGCTGTGGCAGCGTGTCGTTCTTCGTGATCTGCAAGTGAACCAACAGCAAATTTTGTTAGTTAATAAAATATTGCATATTTTCATAGATCAATATTCAATACACTAAGATTCGTCTCATCGGCAACAGGAGTTGAAAAACATGTAACTATTTTAAAGTATTAAAAACAAGTCAGAAAGCTACAGTCGAGGGTGCTCGACTGTGAGATACCCGCTACCCATTTTGAATAAAAGCAAAATATTGCGGTATTATTTTCAAAATATACCGAAAATACTAAAAGTATACCAAATAGTATATTGATATAGTACCACATTCAAATTATACCATAGACGGCACAATATACCAGATTGTCAACCAAAGCAACTAAAACCCCTATTAAGTAGGCGTTTTTGCCCATACAAAAGTATTTCTCTAATAACTTGAACCATTTTTAATTGATCGCAATAAAATTTGCAGGAATCATAACTACTATTGTTATTATTGTATACACCAAAATTCGCAGCTCTAGCTTTAAACTTACGCTTGTTATTCGATTTTTGTTGATTTGCGAGGGCGGAAGTGGGCGTGGAAAAAATTTAAAACAAACTTGATCTGCGTGCAAACATAACAAATGCTGTCGAAAAAAAATTATAACTCTATCTCTTATAGTCTCTGAGATCTAGTGTTTCATACGGACGGACAGACAGACGGACATGACTAGATCGGCACCAAGTTATAATATTCTTCTTCCCTATGGGTAGCAGGTATAAATATGCAAATATTTTAAATTATTCAAAAAGAACATTTCGGATTCTATAAAATATTATCAATACATTCATTGTTCACTTTGATAAATAATAATAATTCGTTGATAATAATTCTTCTTAGCTAAAAATTGAAATAGGTTCACCCGCTTCCCATAGGTTAGAAGGGTATTTTAACCTTGGGCTGGCAGAAAATGTATGTAACAGGCAGAAGGATAATCTTGATCAGCGTCAACAGGCGAAATGATATAGCTGTCCGTCTATATTAGCACCTTGATCTCAGCGATTATAAGAGATCGAGATATTATTTTTTTTCAATAGCACTTGTTATATTAGCAGGCTCATCAAGGTTGTTTCAAATTTATGCCACGCCCACTTATAACAAGTGTAATTCTATAGCTAGAGTATACAATAATATTTATCATTCCTGAATGTTTGGTTGCCATCCGATTACAAATGTCGAAGATATTAAAGAAAATTGTTGTATGGGGAAAAACTCCTACTAACTGTTTGACAACCTGGTATATCAATCAATATCAATATACCTAAAATATACTTTGGTATGTTTTTAGTACTTTTGTGGTATATTAATTATTTTGTTTTTTTTTTGGCAGAATTTAGTATTTAAATTAAAAAGTTGTACCTCAAATAATTCTTAAAGTTTAAACTATTTTACTCTTTCTTTTAAAAAAAAACCTTTAATAGAATCTATTTCACTAGAAAAAGTTAAATATAAAATGAGTATCTTTAAATAAAACAAACGTCATGGAAATTCGATGGTGTTCGCCTAATGGAGGCAAATATTTTTTTTATTTCAGACTACACTTAATTTTCAAAGAACTCTCAGCATACATGAATAAAAAAAAGAATAAGAATAATGCGCTCACAATTAATTAAAAATAATGATGCACCTTCCAGTTAAATCTATTATTGATTTTATGGCGCTAATTATATGATTGAGAAGATTACATTTTGAAAATAAATTTAATAGAGATGTTTCTACTCACGTACAGCAAAAACAGACTCATAAAAAAAGCTGCTCTAAGCTTTTGAATAAATGTATTTTTATGATTTCATAGCTATATTAATAAATGTGAAATAATAAAACATATGCAGTCAACAAAATTGAATAGAACCCTTAAATATTCTGATGTATCCGATTACTACCTCTATTATTTACTTAACTTAACGTAGACTCAAATGATTACTGAATTAATAACAATCAATTTAATAGTCTACGAGAAAGATTGATGAAATAACTTTTCTAATTCAAGTTATTAACATAACAATATTTATAAATGGGAAATTCCTGCTGAGTTCTCAACTCAAATGTATACAGGTCTCAAGAATATTACATTAACAACTACCCTATAATTAATTTTAATTAATTTTGAAATAATTATTCACCCTTAAAAATAAATCTAATACATTTCTCTTATTTTCATGATGTTAACATGTAATTATTATTTTGTAATACTATACATAAGGGTATTACAATCTCTGGGGAATCTGATGACCCTTATAAAATAAAACTAGTTTTTGCTTCGACTTTGGACAACGGGAATTTCTTTCATTTCATCCAATTAATGTAGTAGATTCTGCTTAATTAATCTTCACTCATAATTATGTTCATAGTTAATTCACTTATGCCTAAAGCTATGTACAACAAACTACTCGAAGATAATTTTTAACAACCTCAACCGAAAATCTGATCTAATTGAGATTTTTTTTTGTATGCATCGAAGTTTTTCTCAAACTTCGCATCGTTCGCTTTATTATAATAATGATTTAAAGCTGTACTATTATCTAGTTTGTCGTTTAATTTAACTATATTCATTTATTTCAATGTCGACTTCCATTTGGAAATAAATAAAAAAGATTGCTATAAAATTTCAGGTTATACAAAGTTTTTTTTATTATTCTTCTCAAATTTGTTCTTTGCTCTTAATTCTCCGAGCGGCGAGGTCAATAATCTTTCAACTCTATTTGGCAGCACTCTCCAAACACTTGCTTGTAATATTTTGCAATGCAACTAACCTCAAAAAAAAATATATTCAAGTTAATAAAACTGCCCATAAATAGGAATATTACGAATTATTGTTGGGCACATGATAAATGTGTGTAGTAGATATTGTACATACATATACATATACAATACAAATACATATACATATGTATATAGTTATTATTCAGCGCTTTTGAGAAATCTCGACGAAACGGAAAAACTGTTTTATTTAAACAAGAATTAGCAAGAGAGACAACCAAGTATGTAAATATATGCACAGATAGATAGATGTAGGTACTACAACATTCATAAATATGTACAGACGTATGTATGTGTGTATGTATGTGAGTGTACATACATATAATACTATATTATAAACACGGATCCGCAGCGATCTCATATTTCCAAAGAGACTTGGCCCATAAACACAAACAACTCATAAAAAGGAGAAGAAAAAAATGTACTATGTACACAAATACATACGGAGAAACACAAGCAAATACGAACTGAGATAGAAAAAAAAAAACAACACACAAATGAATAATGAGAAATGAAAAATGTATAAACTGAATAAAAATGAATAAAACTAAGCTAAGCTGAGCTCAAATTGAACGGCGCAAACCAGAAAACATTTCACATTCAGGAAAAATTACACAAAACAACTACAAAAAAAAAAGCAGCAGCGAAATAATAATAATAAACAGCAGCAGCAGCAACAACAACAACGAAAATGCATGAATGGAATGAAATAAAAATTCAACAAGAGTTCCCCCCGCCCTCATCATCTCCTTCATCATCTACGACTATGTCTGCGTCTTGCGCGCCTCCTCGCACCTCCTTCTCGTCAACAACATCTTAGTCGTCGTCGTCGTTGTCTTCGTCGCCATCATCGTCATCGTCGTGCCGCCCCATTGGGGGCCAACGAACGTCTAAGCCGACTAAATGAATGAGCGAGTGAGAGAGAGAGGCCAGAGCAACCAAGAGAGCGCACGCCAAGCTCTCTCACTTAGTCTTAGTCTCAGTCAGGCTGTGTTGTGTGAGAGAATCAAGTCAAAGAAGCAAGCAGAGGAAGCAGCCGAGCAGCGGCAAAAAAAAAAAAACAAACTGACAGCACAAAATTGTAAAAGAAAAATTTATGGAATTAAACCAAACATATGAATTATACATTCATATGCACATACATACATTCCCATTTGAGCACGTTAGTGTGTGTGCGTGAGAGAAGCAAAGAGAGTGACGACGACGACGACGTCGACGACAAACAAAAGCAGCAATTCAAACGGTAAATTATTTTACAAAAGCAGCAAAAGAAAACCAAATACGAAACAAGCAGCAAGAAATTCCATACAATAAATACACATAGACACAGTATATTATGAGCGAGGGGCGGGGAGGGAGGGCTAAGAAAATAAATATGATTCCTTCGTTAAAAAGTGTAGACTAAACAACACAACGAAGCTCAACAAAACAAACAGAAATGAATAAAAACGCTGCCTCTCTTCCCCCCTTGTGTTTCATTTTAATGCCAGTTACCGTGAAAAAGATAAAAAAAAAAATAAATAAAAATGTTGTGAATTGCGAGTATTCTATGAAATATGTTAATACACACACACACACACACACATGCCAAAGGTATGTATGTATGCATGTGTGATATGTGAATATCACGTTATTGAGTTATAAGCTTCTTTGCAAGCGTGCGAGAGAGAGAGAGAGACAGAGACCGTAATGGCAGCTTACATTGTTGCAGTGAGTGGTGATTGGGAGAGAGGGGAATGCACATCATTCCAATTGGCATTTTCCAAGCAAATAAATGGCACAATATTTTCGTTCAATTTCCAATGGAATTCGATACGTATACGCTACATATTGACTTTCAATATATTATTTACAATCTGATTAATTTCATGTTTCCGCATGTTATTGTATTATAAAAAAACAACTGCGTTATCTTGTTTTCTATTCATATTTTTAATCTTTGTTTCAAATAATTAGATAATAAATTCTTAATCGAATTTGAAAAACCAATTTGATAAGGTTTAAGTATCAAATGAATCATTCCTGCCAATGATTAATTGACATTTGGTATGTGTGGGCACAATGAAAGACACAAATATGCTCCGCAAGATTTTGAATATTTATCATAGCCAAAAAAAAAATGCGAAAAAAGCTAATAATATTAGTAAACTATAAAATATAAAGACAAAAATCGAATATTGATGATAATCCAATAAACTGGCAAACAAAAATATTTACTATTTCCCCTCGAATGCCAATTAGTTAAATCATCGATTGACTTCTTTCTTTCTTTATACTTTTCTGTATATTTAATGTAATTTTGACTTGTTATTCTACTTAATTCATATGAATCATATAAAAACTACCTCATAGTAAAAATGGTTTTTAGTTCTCTTGATATGTATGTATATTAGTAAAATATAATATGAATCAACTAATTCAATAAACAAGTTTTTACAACCCTTATTCTATTCTTGAATAATATGACTCATCTTTTTATCCATTGATGTACAAATTCAATTTCCTCAGTTCTCTTATTGTTTTTATTGTTCAAATTAATTGGATTTTTTTTGTAATAGAATGTTCTTGTCGGTTTCAAAAATCATCAATTCTGTATATGTTTATGTTTTTATGATATTTGTTTCCTAGTCATATAGTTATTATAATTTAACCGGTTTCCTTTCCAAAATTTCAACTACAATTGAGCCTCCAAAAATGTCGTGTTCTTACATTTCCTCGCAACATTTTATGGTTCCTATTATATAGTAAATACTATGGATATGGATATTGTATGTAAGCTCACCTTGACATCGGCGAGCGTGGTGATCTTTTGCCAAAGAGAATCCTCGCCGAATATGGATATCATTTGCATGGAGTTTGTGTGCGATGTGATGCAAATGCGACATAGTTGTGGATTGCATATCTCGTCGTCCATGTTGGATGTTGTATCCGCCGCCAATCACGAGCTGATTGATATGGAGATGGAGATTGTATCCCGCGATGTTAATGATGATGATGATGTTGGTGCCGTGATCGTGGCAATGGAATGAAAATTCCTATTGGAATTTGAATTAGAGTTGACGACGTTGTTGTTATTGGAGTCGGGATTCGAATTGGAGTTGGAGGCGTATGAGCAGCCAGCCGGCCAGCCAGCCAGCTGCATGCCAGAACTTCCTCTCTGGCGTCTCTCTCTCTCTCTGTCTCTCTCGTCGTTGGCCTCTCTCACGTTTCACGCACACACGTTTTTCACGCGGTCTCTCTCACTCGCAACTCTTTTTGGCTCTCTGCGTGATTCCTTTCTTGCAGTTGTTGTTGTTTTTGTTGGTTTAACCTTTGCCGCCGGTTCGCAACGACATTTGGTGGGTGGTGTAGTTTGTTGAGAGCGACAGAGCGAGCGAGAGTGAGACTTCCGATGATGATGAGTTCAACAAGTGTTCCGCAAAACCACCGAAAAAAAAAACACACACACAAAAAAAATAAAGAGGACGGAAAAACACGGTCACGCGACTGGATTGGCGTTGATTTGGGAACTGAACGAAGAAAAGAGAACAAGAAACTATTTTATTAATAATGAGAAAGACGAACAAATAAATAAATATCTACACACACACACACACAGAAAAAAAACAAACGTAGACGAAAACTAAATAAATAACAGTAGGAAAAAAGAGAGAAGAGAACGAATGGAAAAAAAAAATAAAACAGAAAAATTGAAATTCAAGAAAATAAAAACACGCACACACACACATGCTTACACATAGATAGAGACATAATAAAACTACCCCCGCCCCCCCACAATCCAACCCTCCCTCTGCCGTCTGTCAGCAACAAAAGCAAACTCAATCTATATATGAGGTATGTATTTTTTTCTTTCTATATTTTATTATTGTGTAGATTCAGAAACAACAACAACGACCACGACGGTAATACAATTCTTACTGTCGTAGCGCGGACACACACACACACACACACATAGTACACAAAGATACGAACTTGATACACACACACACATAAGCGAACGCAAACGTAAATAAAATTACACAAAAGAAAACAAGTCGAAACTAAATACAAAAAAAAAAACACAAAACTTAAAAACATTCACACACACACACTACACATGCATGCATACTTGCAGAGCGGCAGGCAGCGAGAGCAGAGTGCGAGTGAGATAGATACCACAGAGAGAGAGAAGCAAGCGAACAAATAAATAATAGCAAAAATCGTAACGAAACGAAATAAAATAAAAACTCTATGAAGCCGGATGACGTCTGGGCAAGTGGCACTAGCTTGGCTATGGCAAAGGCGGGGAAGGGGGACGGAGTGGTGGTAAGCTCAATGTGGTGCGAGGTGAGGTGAGGTTAACCGCCACACAGAAAACTACAACGATAAATTCATGTTCTCCCAGCGTTGTGTTGTGCGCACTATCTCCCTCTCGCACTCACTCGCCGTCGCCTATCTAGCCACATCTCTCTTTTAATATACACTCTGTAAGTGTGTGTGTGTGTGCTTACGCTGTAAAGGGTAAGCAAGGACGGTCGGTCAATTGGTGGGGGCGGAGAGCGGGGGCGATAGGTAAACAAAACAAAACTACGCAAAATGCCAAGGGCAATGCATCCTGTGTGCTATGGAAGAGTAAAAGAGCAAGAACGAGTGCAGCTGGCAGCTGAAGGAGTGACCAGAGTCCTTTAAGAAAATTAATTAAGCGCAAAATATGAAAATAGCTTTATAGTAAAAACTACTTAAAAATGTAAAAATTACATTTTACAAAATTCAAAAATATTACAAAAACAACATGTTTTATAAATAGCATAATTCAAATCACTAAAATGAGAACAAAAATATTCACAGCGTAAAAATAAAAATGCACCAAAAAACGATTTTAAATTACAAAAAAAAAAAACATTAAATAATACCGACTTGTCTCAAATAATTACACACAAGTTAATAAGCTTTACAAAATAGTAATAACCAGCAAAAATATCATTCCAATAGCTGTGCATTAACTATAATTATATAAATATGTGTACTTAAAAACAAACTTCATAAAAAGTCATCAAATCGCAGTCTTATTGGGAATGCATGTAAGCTAGCATTACAAAAAATACCAATTAAAATGCAATAAAAAAAATAAATAAAGGAAAAACAGAGTAAGGAATGTGAAATGCTTGGAACCAGTTCACACACACACACACACACACTCATGCAGAAACACGCCAAGCTCAAATGACAAAACAACTTCTTGTACTATTCAAATGATGGAAATCAAGAGAGCAGAGAACGCACAACACAACAACAACAGCAGAAGCAGTGCAAAAACAACAAATGGCAAAGTCAAATTGGGATGCGCGCGCGCTCGCTCGATCCCTCTCGCTCACACACACACGCTCGTATGCTGGGGGAGATCGCGATGAGAGAAGAAGGAAATCATAAGATCTAGAAACTGCAGTCAAGCCTCAAATAGAAATAAGAACATGCAATAACTACGCAAACACACACACATACATGCTGAGAGCAAGATATGTACGCACACACACACACACACACAGTTAGAGAGAGACACTAGCAACGACCTGGAAACTGGAACTGAAAACCCAACCAATTTGCAATACATATTTGTACGAGACGAGTACTTGCTACATACACACATTCATACATACAATTCCCGTCTCCATCTCTTTTTCTTGTCTGAATATAACTACAATACACACGGTTGAATATCTGTATAATTTACACACACACACACACACACACACACCAAAGCAAGCATTCATAAGCAAAGTCATGCTTGTGTTTGTGCCCTACCCGCATATGGCACTACATCCCCCCTTCCTCTCCTTGTAGCAACCACAACAAAGTACAAGTCGAGTCTGCAGCTCGGCTTGAGTCTTTTGTTTAGAGTTTAAAATAAAATTAAATAAAATTGAAACCATAGTAAAGAAGAAAAAAAACAGCAAACAGCACAATAATAATAATAGCAGCAAATACGACGTTAACGTCGCTGCTGACGTCGACGTCGACGACAACATCGCGGTTTACATATGAGGAAATATTACAATTTATAACAACAAAACCAACACGAATACGAATGCATGGACATGGATAATAGAAGACAAAGAGCAACAGCCGGCCAGACAGCACGGCGTAGCCGCTAAGAGAGTCAAAGAGAGCCAAGCGCAGCAGCAGCGCTGCAGCAGCAGCAGCAACAGCAGCGCCTTAATACTAAATTGTAATGGCAGAAAAGTCAAGAAACTCAACATTTTTTTTTCATACCCGCGCTTGCCTCACATTCAAAGGGTATTACCATTTGTGGCAAACGAACATAAAAGCTTCCCACAAATATTATTATTACGATCGATAGCGGGTATCTGCAAGTCGAGCAACATTGCAACAGTCGAGCATTGCAGTTTGTTTTTGCTAGTTTGCTGTGTTCCTGTTGCCCGTTGTTGTTGTTGTTGTTGTTGTTGTTGTTGGTTGCTCCCAGTGTGCTAAAGTCGAAGTGCCCAACCGACAACTATTAAAGAAACAACAACAAGCAGAAGACTACGGACGAGAAAAACAAATACACGCTACTTACACTTACTATCCATATCCATACATAACTACAATACACATGCAATTGCTCAATCTGTGTGTGTTTGTGAGCGAGTGGAAATGTGTGCGTGTGTGTGAGTGTGTGTGTGTGAGTGGAGCTCACGTACATTTAATACTTAACTCAACTCTTGTGTGTTGTCTGTGTGCTTTAACTTTTTTTTTCTTTATTTGTATGGTTTTTATTTTTCTTTTTTTTTTCTTATTTAGCTATTGTACAGTTCCACAGAAAATTTATACAACGCACGGACGGTGACTCTTAAGGAGGAGGTTAGGAGAAGGGGTGGTGGGGTTAGAGAGAGAGAGAGAGAGAGGTGGTACGTACAATTTAATATTTCCGAGCGAGAACATAGAACGGACAACAACAAAAACAACAACGGCAAGTAAAGAGAACGACTTGAAGACCAGAAGACAAACTTGCCAAGCATGTGTATGCGTGTGTGTGTGTGTGTTTTCAGTCTCTCTCTCTCTGCACGTGTGTGTGTGCGCACTAGATAAATTCTAAACGCTGTCGTTGACTTAGAAAGTATCTATTGAAGACGCAGTTGCGCTTCTCTCTGTCCCCCTCTCCGCCCCCTTTTTGGTGAGTCCATTAATGGGCATAATAAACCCAACACAAACTTCAATTCCATCACAAAGTTATGCCCTTCGCTATTATTATTTATTATTATTGCTGCCTCTTTCTTGAAGTTCTATTTCATTCGTAGATAAATATCAGTATGTGGAAAAATGAAAGCAGGGTGGAAATCAAGTTCGAAATTCAAGAAAATTTAAGATCAAAGGTTCTCCAACGAAAATGATAATTTTAATTGATGAATTTTAAATTACACAGGAAAAACGACAATGATAAAAACAAACGAGTTTCATGAATTAGGGAAAAAAACACTGAACTAACAAATGGAATAATAAAAATATATATTTAAATTACACAACGAAAACAGCAATACTAAAAAAAACTAGTTTCATGAATTAGTTATCAAATTGGTTTAATTAGATCTAATTACTTGTTTCTAAAAATCTAATTTTAATGAAATTGTAAAAATAGATTTAATAAAAAAAAACTCGTTTCATGAATTAGTTAAAAATATTATTTTAATTGTTCCCTTGAAAAACGACAATTAAGTAGTTTTAAGCAAATTGTATTCTCTTTTATTTCGTTGAACTTTGTTGATCATTTCATCAAATTGATAATATTGTACAGCAGAACTATAAATTTCGAAATCAGAAATTTAAAGTAGCGTTTAGAGGTCAAATTATGCATATAAATAGTTTTTGTTTTTTATTAATGTCAGCACGCTATACAAATTAAATGCGCTATTAAATGTAATTTCAAGTTACGAAGAATAATAAATATAAATTGCAGATACGAATTATAATAAATTATGAAAATTATATAGAAATATACAAAATTTGACAGAATTTTATGTGTTTTTGTGAAATTTTCAGAGAAAATAAAGTATACAAAAAAGTTGGGAAAATGCCATTAATAATAAATGTACAATTTATTGATTCAGCATTAAAAGGCAATGTTGTCATATTATGTGGGTAATTTGTATTGTGTATTTAGCTTAGTCAAAGATTAATCTACTTTCAGTGGTGGGTGCTTTGTCTGTCTGTCTGTCCGTCCGTCCGTCTGTCTGTCCGTCCGTCCGTCTGTCTGTCCGTCCGTCTGTCTGCGCTTTTCGATGATAGAGCATTTCGATTTCGAAGAGTGCGTGGTAATTACAAACTCACGACGACAAAGCTCAACGTGAACAATAATTTACATGTACTTGCTATAACAATGGGTCCGGAAGAAGAGTTGAGCCGCCTCTCGCATATGTGAATATATTTATTATATGATATAGCTATAGATGGCGAGATACCAAAGAAGAGCGAGATGGTGAAACCGACTGAAGAAGAAGTGAAGGGAGGGAGGTAAGTGGAAATTCAACACCTACAACAACTAAACACACACACACACACACAAAGGCATTGAGACATCTCTGGTACGTAATCGTATATCGGAAGACTGAAAGATTGACAATCGTTCGCATCATGCGTTTTATGTACAAGGTGTGGCTCCAGTGTAAAGCAACGCCCCAAAAACAAGAAGAATAATAATGAAATAATAAAAAACCACATGGATAATGATAGAAATAATGCGAAAAAAAAGAACACAGCTGGTGAAGATGGAATCCAAGTAATAAATACAAATTGCTTGATAAGCATTAATATACATACATATGTATATTGTACAATATCGAATGATATTCGATTGCAGATCCCACACACAAAACGTCGTGTTTTAAATTGTGTAAACATTTTCCAAATAATAATAATAATAATACACAAGTTTCTGCGGTATATTGTTTCGCAAAACAAAAAAGAAAACACAAGAATCGAGTGAACAAATAAATATTACGAATTCTTGGGAAATCGAAAATGGATATGGGAATTATTATGTGTAGAAGAAATCAAATTGCAAAGATACACACACACACACACACAAACACAATAAAAATACAGTGAATACATCTATCTCTATCTAACATGGAATCGGTTGGAGCGCAAAAGGAATGCGTTAAAGCAAGCCAAAAATAAACATTGCCCGATAATGACGATTATCATAATTCCGATGACGACAACGATGACGACGACGATGATGATGATGGTGATGATGATGATGATGGGTAGGATGCGAGTCAAAGGCAAATGAAAACAGTTGAAGCAGTTAAACAAGAACACAGTTTCTCTCCTTCTTCATATTCTTCTTCTTCTTGCTCTCACACAAATGCGTGTGGGCGGTGGGTGTGTATAAAGTGCTGAAAGAGCAACAGGGGGAAAAGGGGGGCCCAAAGGTAGATCGTAACCATGCAAGAGCGAGACAAAAGCTGACAAGTTGAAAACCAAAACTAGACGAAAACTTGGCAATGGCAAACGACGGCAGTAAAGATAAGCATAAAACAGCAACAAAAACAACAACAACAGCAGCAAGAACGTGAGCGCGCTCTGAGAGAGAGAGAGAGAGAGCGCAGCAATTGCGAAGTAAGAACTTGGAATCTGGAATGAGAAGAGGAACCGGGAATGAAACGAAGCGGTTCAAATGAACCAACCGCATAGACAAGTTTATCCCAGCAGTTAGGCGAAAGGAGGAGGGGAGGCAATGCCAGAAATGATGCTAGCCTAGTGAGTCCTCTCACCCAACATGCATGTGTGTGTGTGTGTGTGTGTGTGTGTGTAGGTAACTCTCCACCCAGCAGCAGCAGCAGCAGCATCATAGCCATCATCATCATCATCGCCTTCATCATTGTCGTCATTAATGCAACGCAATGCAAAGTTAAACCGCAAGAGCAAAGACAACAATGTCAACTACAAGTCGCACTTGCAATGCCCTAACCTAACAATTAACCAATTCAAATTTACAAATAAGGATAATAATATTAATAATAATATAAATTGAATTTTTTAAAATCAGTCCTGCAATGTAGATAACATTTACATAAATGTGTCTAACACTCTCAATATTCTTTTGCAGGCTCACAATGTGGTTACCGGATATTACAAAGTCGAACACTCTGTCGACTGCTGCAGCAGCTTTCTTGTTTCATTTCGTTTCGTTTTTGTTGTAGCCTTTCGTTCTTGAGCTTTAAGTGAGAGAGAGTATGTGTGTGCGAGAGAGCGTGCGAGAGCGAGAGAGAGAGGGAGCAGCATAAGAGCGAGCGTAGAATATACACGTGCAATAAATGCAATTACCGCATTCAACGCGCGAATGAGTCGTGCTTGCATAAGTATTTGTGTATGTGTGTGTGTGAGTTACTGAGCGACTACTTTGGCTTTGACTTCTTCTATGCATGTGTGTGTATTTTTTCTTCTCAATAATATTTCTGTAGTTTTTCTTTGGGCTACACAAAATTATGTGTGTATATTTGAGTTGATAAGGCATGCCAGATCTTATCACCGTCATCAAACATTCTAACTGATATTCTAATGTTTTACAACACACACACACACACACACTATCGTACACTATCAACTGTTTTTTGGTCTATCGATTATTCTAGCACCTGTTTTGAAAGAGAGAGAGAGAGGGAGAGTATGTACGCTTCGGTGCGTTGCATTCTTAGTTCCAAGCTTCTTGTTGTTTTATGCGTTCACAAAACTTGAGCAGCAACAGCAACAACAACAACTACAGCAAAACGAACGACATTTTCTGTATACGCAGTCGCTGCTGCAGTCGACGTCGCTGTTTGTTTGAACGGCGTGCCGTTTCATGTGCTTTGCTTTGCTTTTGCTTTGCGCGACCACCCGCCCCGCCCCCTTGTAATGCTGGCTGCAAAGTAAGTTGCTGTTGTTGTTGCTCTTGCTATTTTTCTTCATATGCAGTTTTATGTGCGTGTGAGTCGACGACGTTTTGTTGTATGTGTATACGTGTATGTGTGTGTGTTTGCCTCGGATCAAATTTGTTGAATTGTTTATTTAGTACGCTGTCGTTGTTGTTTTTTGTTTTGTATTTTCTGTCTTTCAGTTATTGTTATTATCGTTAGTTGCAGTTGCATTCGCTCTCGCGCTCTCTGCTGCTTTACTGCTCTTTCGCATTGCCGACTGCAGCGCGTTCGTCATTTGCCGTCTCTGTCATTTTTGGTATTTGTAAATTACATAAATTGTCTTGGACTATAAATTACGGGAAGATTATTATGGATTGCTGCTTGGGCTGCCTCTGTGTGTGTGTGTGTGTGTGTCGGTGTGAATGCATGCTTGTGTATGTGTGTGTGTGTGTGTTGGTTTTGTTGGTTTGGCTTGGTTCGGTTTTGGTTTTGGTTTTGCTTTTGGCTTTTATTATTTTTTTTTTCTTTTTTCGAACGCAAAAACCACACTATAAATTGTGAGTATGTGTGTGTGAATTTTTTATAGAGATCTGCATTTAATGATACTCTGTTACACACATGTGCATATCTCTTTCTCTCTCGCTCGCTCATCAACTATGCAGCCACTTAGATGTGTGTGTGTGTGTGTGTTTGTGACTCAGAGGATGGAAATGGATATGGTAATGTTAAATAGCGAGTTTCTTTGCATGTCTCGTAAAATGGCAAACAAAGGCAGGCCAAAGGATCATTAAAAATGCCTGAGCGAGAGCGAGAGAGAGACAGAGCGTCTCCTTTTACAACACGAATGCTGCCTGCTTATCGTTCCAATAAGATTACAGGCTTAAGCAAAGCTTTTAATAAATTCCAATTTAATTGGATCTGCGCAACATTCTAACTAGCCATCAATTGCTCTCCAACTGTAGGTAAGCGCTTGCTGCAATTGTTCTACAACTGCAACAGTTTGAAGATTAATCGATTTAATGCATTTTTAGCGAGAAACGTAAAAACAAAGTTTGAAATTCTTAGTCGAGGTCATTAAACTTTGCAAGTTTAGTTTCTCTGCAAACTCAAAAATGTACTATTATATGACAACAGTAAAAAATTCCACCACATAAAGAAATTTCACTTAATTCAATTTAATATTTGTAGGGCGCGCTAGTATTAGTGTTTGTGTGTGTGTGTGTGTGTGTATGTGTATTTTAACCTGACGTTGTTTGTTTTTTTTGTGTACTTTATCATGTGGGTGATCAAATGCGAAAAGAACAATAAACAAATACACACGCACACACAAAGTTCTCTTCACATTTCTTGAGCATTATCAACGTAATCTCAGCTCTCCCCCCTCCCCCCTAACCAACTCTTCAGCAACCATCAACTGTCTTTGCATGCTAAACACACACACACACGCATACACATTTAACTACAAAGAGAGCGAAAGAGAGAGAGAGAGAGAAGTAACGCACTGATTTAACGTAACTATTCCAGTGAGCATAGTTAATAGCAAAACAACAAGAACCGGGGCCAACACACACAGACGCATTCACGCACACACACACACACACGCACGTATGCAGAGTGAGCAGAGAAGAGCGACAGGCAGTAATAATAACAATAATAAATTGAAGAGTTAAACTAATAACGAAATATGCATACATACAAACAAACAAACACACATACATATACACGCCGACATTCATATCTATAGCTCAATATAGTGTTTGTATGTAAAGTAAACGTCGTACACACATTCACATACATTCATACATACATACCTTTATTTAGTCGAAATTGCTATTTATTTTCTTCTTTGCCGTGCCTATGGTTTTCTTGTTGTTGTTGTTGTTGTTACTGCCGCCGTTGTCGTCGTCGTTGTTGTTGTTGTTGTTACTTCGCCGTCTCTTTTTACTTATTAGATTTTCACACACAAACAGAATCCAATTGGAATGTGTAAAGTTGCCTTATTGTTCGTGTAAATATGTATCCATGAGTACACCGCACACACACACGCACACATTTATCATTTGCATGTATTTCATTTATTATTATTATGTATATTGTATGCTAAGTAATTTATGTTATGTGCCATTTTTCTACTTTTGCTGCTTACATAAAATTTATTTCAATTTCGTCTTGCGATTGCGATTTTGATTTTGCGTTTCGAATTTATCTTTTTGCTGTTTTTTTTTGTTCCTTCGCCCGCTTTTATTGCACATTTAATTTGTCAACAACAAAAAAAAAATAAATAAACCAAAAAAAAAACGAAATAATAATAATACTACTATCAATAATTTACACGACGACGCACAAAAGTTACTTTTTTGAAGCTTGAATTGCTTATTTCATAAATTTTGACATACTATAAAAAAATAAAATGTAAACACAACTCAGAATGCTGTTACAGTTGTAATTATTTTCGTTGCTGCAGTCGTTGTTGTTATTGTTATTGTTGTTATTGTTGATGTTATTGCTGCTGTAGTTTTCTTGAATTGTTTTGAGTCAAACTACGCCAACTGCGACGCAGCAGCGCACAAGAGCACAAGAGACGTCCGTTCACGGCAAAAATCCAACAAGACAAAACAAAAAAACAACAATCAACAATCAAAAACATCAGCGCAGCGCAAAGAGACCACAAAACATTGTACAAGGTTGCCCAACCTCATGTGCTGCTCCTCACAGAGCTCACGCTCTCTCTGAGAACGCGCGCTCCCCACCAAAGCGTGTGACGTCACAGCTGCTCACTGTCTATTGTCAGCAAAAAGAATGAAAACCAATTTCTGACAGTGTGCACATTATTTGTGGCGATGTTGTTAAAATTTTTTAAGAAACCATTATTGCATTTCTATTCCTTCTTACATTGTAATTACATATGCTGTAAATATCACAGAAAATAGTTACGTCACTTGCACTTTTGCGCAACCTTGTTAAGCGCCACTGTGACTGTTAAGCCACTGTTAAGCTCAAGTGGCAGCGTTAATACCACTCAACTGTCTGTTATTGTCGCAAGCTAGAATATCTGATGCTCCGATTAGAATGTTAAAGAACACAGGTTATTGCTATCGATATCGACTATTCTAACAGTGCACAATACAATTCAATTAGAAATGAACTCAAACAATTTAGATTATTATGTTTTTAAAAATCCCAAATATCTATTTTTATGTTTTGTAATTTGTTGTTTAATACAAATTTTATTTATATACTTATATATTTTTATTAATCGTTTTTGAAGAAATTCATTCAGTACATGTTTATAAAAATATTTGACATATATTTATAAATAATTTTAATTCAATGTATTAAATATTTAAATGCTTAATAGTATAGCTTATGCCAATTAGTCAATTTGAGAAAATTCAGTTAAAAACAATTTCCGATAGTTATCTATACTCATTTACAAATTGTAAAATACAATAAAAATAGTATTTGGGTTTCTATTAAATAATTAAAAACAATTATAATTTATTTTCACTTACTAATTTTGAAAAACAGTTGTAAAAAATTCGATTGGCAATAATTTTCGATTAATATATACATATGTGCATATAATTAACATCGTTCTTAAAAATGCTATACAACCATTAAACAATTGTTGATATTTTTTGTATTAAATTATTAAAAAAATAATTTTAAAAATTTACGTTCTGCAGTTGGCAATTATTAATTTAAATTGAGTTACACAAAATATGACTATCGATAATTGCAATCGAAGCAACACTACGAGCGCCATGCAACCGTGCCGGCTAGATTTTGACAATTGGAAGGCGCCACCTCCCCCTCCGCCAATTGGAATACGCAGAGAGTCAACCATATATATATATACATATATGTGTGCGTGTGTGGGCGAAAAAGAGAGAGAAAGAGAGAGAACATTTGCCGTTCCACGCGAAATATTGGTGCATGCGTATTTGTGTGTGTGCGTGTTGTACGTGCATATGAGCAAAGTGTATCGTGGAAATGCTGCTTCCAATCAGAATTTGGAAGTTTTTTCCATATTGATTAGTTATGTCGCTTTTGTTGTTTACTCGCTACATTTTTTTGGCCAGTTAACTTGTGTGTGTTTTGTGTGCGCTTTTTCCCACAAATACGCGGCAAAAAAAAAATTAAAAACAACAATCGAAAAAAAAATCCAAAGCGCATAAATATATAAATAAATCGTATAATTTGGCAAGAGCGAAAGACAAGCAATCCGAAAAACGAGGAAAAAACGCAAAAAAGGGAAACGCCAGCAAAACAAAATACAAAAAAATTGACGAAAGTAAATCGAATTAGAAAGCGGCTGATTGGCGGTGGAGGAGTTGAAGGCGAAGGAGTGCAAGAGAGGGAGAGGGAGAGGGACAGCGAGCTAGTGCGAGAAGAAGCAGCACTCGTGCAATCGATAGGCGCAACCCAAAATCGCGACCCAGCGATCACACAAACCCTCGATGTCCGCGGGCGTCGGCGGCGGCGGAGGCAGCATAACGACAGATCATCACAGCCGCTTATATTTCCTCAATTCGCCAACAACAACGCCGCTGAGCGGTCGCGATCCGTTCTTCATCAAACCGGAATACCTCAACTATGAGAATCCCATGCACCATTTGTATCCGAGCAATCGGGGACTTATAGAATATAACAATTATACGACAACAGTTGCGGCCGCTGCTGCTGCCTCAGCGAGTACAGGCGTCGCTGCTGCTGCCGCTGCCGCCGCTGCAGCCGCTGCTGCCGTTAGTAGCAGTAACAGTGCCAGCAACAACAACAACAATAGTAGTAGTAGTAACAGTAACAATAACAATAATAACAGCAGTAGTAACAACAATAATAATAATAACAGCAGCAGTACTGCTAATAACAGCAGCAACAACAACAACAACAGCAGTAGCAATAACAGCAACAATAACAGTGAGAACTTCCAGCCACAACAACAACAACATCATCATCCGCAGCATACGCAGCATCCGCATCAACATCCGCAGCAGCAGCAGCAACACCAACAACATCAGCAGCAGCAGCATTCACAACAACAACAACAGCAACAACAACAACAGCATCCCCTGCATCATCATTTGTCCAGCGGCATCGTTGTCACCGGCGTCGCACTTGGCCATCAATCGTCGCGTGCCCAGAAAGCAGCGAGACGACGCAGCAACGAATCTGTCGAGGCACGCGAACGTCGCTTGGAACGGAACGCGGCGAGAATGCGGGACAAGCGTTCGAAGGAATCCGAGGCGGAGTATCGATTGCGTTTGGCAAAAAATGCGGAGGCGAATCGCGTGCGACGCCAAAACGAAAACGAAGTACAAAGAACCCTAAGACTGATGAAGAATGCGGCCAGGCAGCGTTTGCGACGCGCCAGCGAATCGAGCGATGAGCGTAAAAAGCGTTTGGCCAAAGCAGCCGAAAGGATGCGTGTGGCGCGTGCTTCGGCGCCCAAGGTCATTAAGCCGCCGCTTGAGGATCGCCTAAAGGGCTACTAAAAGTCTCTGTATGGGGACGAGAGAGAGCGAGAGCGAGATGGAGCGAGCGCACTGGAGCTGGCTCCAGCAAGTTGAGCTGAGGTCAGACAGAGACAACACCAACAGCAGCACACTACACTATACACCTACACAAACACACACCCTCACCCTCACACACAGAGAAGGAGAGTAGCCAGCTAACAGCTAATCAGACAGAATCTAATCAGAACCCAGGAAACACAAACCACAGAGAAGAAGAAGAAGAAGAAGGAGCTGCAGCAATTGAAGAAGAGCAAGCAGAGCAAGGCATGCACATGTGTATGTGTGAGCGCCAGGAGCAACGTCATCAACGTCGTCGTTTTAGACAGCAACAAAACAAAAAACAAAATTATTAAAAAATAAAAAAAAAAGAAATGAGCTAAGAAGCAGCAAAAAGAAAGATAGAAAGCAAAACATATAAATAATATATATTGTATACATAAAGAAGAAAGAAACATACAACATTTACATAGGAGCTAGAGCAAGAAGAAGAGCGAGCCGCAGCAGAATAAGATGTTAAGCTAGAGCGAAAGAAGAGCGATCAAAAGCTTAGGCAAGGAAGTGGATGCGGAAGTGAGATAGGCAGGCAGAGTTGCCAGATCGGCTGCAAGCTACATATATACATAATGCAAAGATGAAAGAGAGAGAACGGAAAGTAAATCAAGAAATGGCAATTTTTTTTTTAATTTTTTGGATATACATAATATACAATATGTAGAAAGAAAGAAAGAAAAAAGTGTCGGTAAATCTTTTTAAGTTATAATTAAAAAAAAAAAAAGAAATGAAGAAAAACGAAACAAAACAAAACAAAAAAAAAAGAAATAAGCAGAAGATGAAAGAAAAGTATTTTTATAATGCATGCATTATATTCTTACACACATATACATATACATATATATAAAAATATATATAGTATATATAGTTATATATACAAAATACACTCACACATATATATAAATATATAGAGATACACACACACACACACAGACACAGCAGAACGCCTAGAAAATAGTCATGTGTGAATGTATGCACGTCACTCAAAGCACTCACACACACACACACGCAGACAGACATATGAGCGAGACACATACGCGCCAGAGTGAGATGGAGCGAGTGCGCCAAATTCCCCATCCTTCCCCCACACCAATCTACTTCTCATCAAACAAAAAAAAGCAATGCAAAAGAAAGTCAACTTCATCCCCACACAGACACTAACACACACATGCTCATGTGTGAGTGTGTATGTGCCCACATATGTGTGTGTGCTCCACCACACAAAAGGGTGGCTCACAACCAACACAGCAGCAGCAACAACAACAATTTGCGACCACAACAAAAATTGGCCGGTCCAATTGCCAGATTCTCTAACTGCATTTTGCATGCTTCCAATAAGCGCAACAACAACAACAAACTTCTCCGTTAGCTGCAACAGGTGCGACATCTTGCGGTCAATCGCGCAAGCTGTCAGTTTGCCAGGCAAATATCAAATTCAATACGAATTGCAGTTGGTTATCCTTCTCCCCTACACCCAACAACAAAAAAAAAAAAAAACAAAAATTGATAACGAATACGTGTCTGTCTGGGTTTGTGTGTTTGTGTGCGTGCTATGCTGTAATACAAATAGTCAGAGCACACATGAAAATCAACACCAGCAATCCCAAGCAGGATTATGTGTATACACACACATACACACTCACACATGGACACAAACACTTAAGCACACTCAAACATACATACACACCCATGCAAGCAAGCAAACAAAACACATGTATGGTAGAATGGCAGTTTGTTATAGCAACAGTACAGGCCTCCCCCCTTCCACTCCCACTCCACACATACTCACACACACTAATACCTTTGCAAACACACCCACAAAAAAAATAATAAAAATAAAACAAAAAGCAACAAAAAAAAAAAAAACAAAAACAAATCAAAAAGCGATAACAAAAAAAAATGATTAATGTAACATTTAAGTTCTAGTCGAAATTTCAAATTGTTTTTTCTTTAATATTTTTAACCCAAAAAAAACCTTTCCCCTTCCCCACAAAATTGTTTTCGATGTAAAATTATGAAATATACATTTTATGTAATTGTAATATTCTATGTACACTAAAAAGAAACAAACAAAACAAACACAAGAAAAACAAGAAAATACACACACAAGAAGCAAACGAAAAACAAAAATGAATACATGAATAAAGTTGCATTCACAATTTTTAAAATGGTTAACAGCATTTTCAATTTGTATAGCTGAAATAAATAAAAAAAAAAAACTAAAAACAAAAACAAAAGATTTTAGTGGTCGCATTTGAATACGCGGCATATCGATAAGTTTGCGAGCGCAAGCTATCGGAATGTATCGAAATTGCGCGCAATCTTTCGCGATAGCACTTCAATTTTTTTGTACTGGAAATACGTGAGCTATCGCTGCGAGCTACATGTATACATACACACACGCACACATACATCCAGTTTCCATACCCCTTTCCAGTTGTATTTATTTTTTAATGTGTGTTGTTGTGTGCGTTGTTGGTACAGAAAACTGGCCCGAGAATTTCGCTTGCCGGAAATTTTAGCGCGTTTTTTTTCAACAAACCAATTTCAACACAAAAATAAAAAATAAAATTGTAAAAAAAGACAAACAAGATTGTTGAGACTTGTCGCCTTTTTATTCGTCGCGCCACTCATCAAAATCAATTGTGCAAAAATGTGAGCCGCATTATTATTATTAATTCTTATAGAATAAAAAATATTGCATATGGTGTGTGAGTGTGAAATACATTAAAATAGGACTAATCACCTTGCATGCATGTGATGTGTGTGTGTCTGTGTGTGTGAAATACCGACAAAAATTGTTGAAGCGGCGAAAAACTGAAATTCGTGCAACAATTTGTAGCCAAAAAGTTGTATTGAAAAATATGTATGTATGTACATATGTATATAAATTTGTAAAAATATACTAAATACCAAATGCAAGTGTATATACGTAATATACCTACATACATACATACACATGTACGTATATAAATATATGTAGGTGTTGAGTGTGCCGTCTATGGGCTGCAAGCTAGAGATGAGAGTGTATGTGTATGTATGTGTGTACAATATAATCATGTGAAAAATCGATTGGAAGCGACTGGAAGCCGCAGGCATTGGAAAGCAAAGCGGCGGCGGTGGCGGCGCCAATTGTCATTTACTATCAAACAGAAGAAGAAGAAACGTGCGCACGCACCAAAAGTAGCCACAAAAAAAAAACAATAAGAGAACAAATATTAAACAAGGGACGAACCAATAAAAAAAACGCGCAACAAACAATAAAATTGTAAATGCAAAACAAAATCGCAACGTCCCAAAAAAAATTGCAACATTTTTGCGGCAGACTCGAAATACAGTGAAAGGTGCGCAATACGTTTAGCGGAGACACGAACCATACCGTATGTGTGTTATTTCCATTTTGTTGTGTGTTGCCATCTATCTCTCTCTCTCTGTGTACATGTGTGTGTGTGTATGAATGATTTTTGACATTTGCATGTGCAGGCGGCAGCGGCAACGGCGCGAGGCCTAAAAAGAAGAAGCAGCAACAGCACACGAATAAGGAGAACAAAAAAAAAATAGCTGAGACAGCAGCAGCGTCAAGAGACGACGATCAACACTGTATATATATAATTTTTTTTAGAAGCATATTGCAAATTGATTGACAAGCAAGCAAAAAAGTGGAAGAAGCAACAAAAAAAGGTGATGCGCAAAATAGCAAATCGAAACAAGAGAGCGAGCGGTGAGAGAGACAAGTGTGTGAGTGAATGTAGTGTGAACGAGAAAGAGAGAGTAGCATCATCATAAGCAGCCGTCGAAAGTTGCTAAAAAGCGAGCAGCAAAAACGCACACGAAAAAACAAAACTATATAAATACACACACAATCACACACACATTTTTATATATATTTATTCATATATATCAATTTAAATTATATATTTAATATAAATATATGTTCATATTTATATATAGGCGGCGATATCGATATCGATTGCGATTCTTGCGATAACGATAGTTTTGGAGCGCATTTCTTTATATAACTACACACACCCAGACAACTGCCTGCCCGTAGTCAAAAGAGGAAGCGAGACAGCGAGAGCGAGTGTGGGTGAGCAGGCGAAGGAAGGAGCAGGGAGCGGAAGAGGAAGCAGGACGGCAGCAATTGATCGAGGAGCAAAACGAAAACGGCTGTTAAATGCGGCGATCAAAACGCCAACGCCGCCCCAGCAATAGCAGCAAAAGCAACAGTCACAGCCACAATTATCGATATCGTCCAGTGGAGGACAGGGATACGCTTATCGTTTATCGTTGTTGACTGCTGTCAGTTTCGTTCACGAAATATCGATCAAAACAACAGCAAGAACAACAACAACGACGACGACGACGAGCAAATCGAAGAAGAAGACGAAGAAGAAGAAAAAGCAGCGACAACGAGTTGACGACAATTTCGATTGTTGTTCAGGCTTTGCCAAATAATGGAACCAGATCCCAATGGGATAAAGATAGAGCCGACACTTGATCACCATCATCAGCAGCAGCAGCAACAACAATACGCAACGCATGTGCTGGCAATTAACGGTCCAAATGGGCGGCTACTTATCGATCATCAGTCAGCGCTCTTGGTACCTTTATCGACCCATCAGCAGCAACAATTGCAATTGCAACAGCAGCAGCAGCAGCAACAAGTGCAACAGCAACAACAACAGCAGCAGCAGCAGCAGTTCCAACAACAGCAGCAACAACATCATCATCTACAGCAGCAACAATTTCATCAACAACAATTGCAAATAACATTACCCGCTTATTCACAGCCCTTGTCACTGAAGCAACAACCGCCACCGACGCCCCTTGGTCCTGTCTCCAGCGTCAGTTCGGTGTCCGTCAACACACAACAACAACAACAGCAGCAGCAACATCATCAACAGCAGCAACAGGAACTTCAACAGCAACAACAACAGCAGCAGCAACAACAACAACATCATCAGCATCAGCAGCGTTGGAACGAGAGTCCTGAGGCACGACAGCGCCGCTTGGCACGCAATGCTGAAAGGATGCGAGAGCGACGACAGCGTGAAAGCGAAGACGAGTATCGCAAGCGTTTGTTGCGCAACGCCGAAGCAAATCGCCAGCGTCGGCAAAACGAATCCGATATCGAGCGCGCCATGCGTCTGGTGCGCAATGCCGCCCGTCAGCGTTTGCGGCGCGCCATGGAATCACCGGATCAGCGAGCAAAGCGCCTGGCCAAATTGGCCGAACGCATGCGTATGTATCGGGCGAGCGAGACGCCCGATCAGCGTAAGATTCGACTCGCTGAGATGGCGGCGAGAGCGCGTCAACGGATTGCCAGCGAATCGGTGGAGGAGCGCAAGGAAAGACTGAGAAAACTGAACGATTATGCGAAAAAGGTCAGAGAAAAGAAAAAGATATACAAACAGGTGCAGCATGGCGTGCAATTGCATGGCGGCGTGCCACCGAATTCGTCGTCCTCATCATCGACCAATTCGACCACCAATTCCACCAATTCACTCACCCAGCAGCAGCAGCAACAGCAGCAGCAAGTGCTAGCTGTGGCTTCAGCCGCAGCAGCGGCTGCTGCTGCCGCCGCCGCCGCTGCTGCCTCCGCAGCTGGCGCAGCGCCCAATTGTAATAATGAGCATAATATTAATTTAAATCAGGCTAACGTGACTGCGTCCGCGCCTGCAACCATCAACATCAACAACAACAGCAGTAGTCCACCAGCAGCCACTGTTGCAGCCGGTGATGAACATTTGGTGACTGCGGCCGCAACGGCAGCGTATCAACAGCATCAGGCCATCGAGTATATGGGACAGAATATGTTTATCACACCGGGCGTTGGATTGCGTCCCACCATGCAACTGAAGCAGGAGCCGCAACAGCAGCAGCAACAACAACAACAACAGCAGCAGCAGCAACAGCTCCAACAACAACAGCAGCAGCCACGCTATTCATTAGGCGCCCAGCAGCTGATCGATGGAGTTGCTGGTGGAAGTGGTGCAGCTGAAGCGGGCAGCATATTTGTGCAACAGATCTATGGCGAGGAGCCCGGAGCTGGTGGAGGGGGCAAAACTGGTAAATTGCTGCAGGCGCATGTGCCGCACTTTAGCATTGCCAATCCGCTCGAGTTCTATCAGCACAAATACGCTAAGAAGCAGGAACTTCAGGTGCGTATCCAGACAACGCCAGATTAGTCATCACAAGTGCGACAGAGAGAGAAAGCGAGAGACCACTATAAATTACTATTACTACTATTATTATATGCCAAAGTTTTCATTAGTTCCTTTGTTAGCCACAAGAGTGAGCGAGAGAAACAGAAAGAGGGAGAGAGAGAGAGCAAGCTTTAATTTCACCTATTTTTTATTTTAACTAAATTTAGACTGAAAACTGTAAAACAAAAACTCACTACAATTTGTTGTAAAATATGAAATTCGTTAACAAAAATTTTACGTAATTAAAACAAGAAATTTTTGCTGTGAAAAGCCCAGAACAAAAAGAAAAACCAATCTTCAACATGTGTTCAATTCATTTCGGCTGCCTCTCTTTAGCTAGAAAATTGCTATTTTGTTCTAAGAAAAACATTCATTAGTCTTTTCTTTCTATTTTTCTTCTTTTTTTTTTTGTGTGTGGTACAAAGTTCACAAAGGGTTAACTGGCAAATATGAGTTGTACACTTTTGGGCTGCTAAATGTCCAATTATAGTTAACAATTAAAATGTCCATTCCTTTCTCGGCAATTCTTAATCTTTTAGTCGATGTGATTGAGAGTGAGAGACATTCACAAGTTTGCAAAGCGCAATCGCAGCCAACTTCAAGCAGAGAGGAGAGTTAAATATGGCGACCATGCTTCAACTTTGCTATTTTAGGCAGGAAATTAACTATTTTTAATTTAAAAAATTACAGCCAAAATTTAAGGATATTTGATTTTAAAACTTAAGTTGTAAGCTTACCTCACAGTAAATGTGCAGATTTATGGAGAGTGCGCAGGCGCAACTAACTTTAGCAGAGTCGAGAGAGCGAATAGTTAAACATGGCGGCCAGGACTGCAAGCTGTGCTTTACTATGCATATGTATGAGAGAGAGAGCGAGGGAGGGCTTACTGCAATTTGAATTGTTTTTGGCATATTTACATTTTTGGTATTTTTTTTCTCCCCAACAGTCTGGCAACGAGACGAACGATAACAGCGGGTCTGTTAGTCTGGCCCAGAACGAGGCCAAAGTGATTGTGGCCGCCGCCGAGCAGCAAAAGACACTGAAATCAGGACAAACCGTCGCCGCCGGTGGTGCAACGACAACAACAACGACGACGACACAGCTCTACAATCAGTTTCCCTATCTGGCAACGTTTCCAGCCGGCAGCGGGGGCGGCGGTACAACGGGCACCGCTGCTGCAGCTGGCGCCACCGTTGTGACAAATGGCACCGCCGCTGGCACAACGACAACAACAACAACCGCCTACTATCCCATGTATCACAATGGCTTCCAGTTGGGCATCGGACCGAATGCGGTGCCGCCGCCATTTACGCCGGTGCACTTTGCCAATGTCAGTGGCGGCAGCAGCCCAACGGCAACGGGGACGCAACAATACAACATCTTGACAACGGCGCCGGCGGGCACAAATCCCACGCTAACAGTTGCCGCCATGCAACAGGATCAGCAGCAACAACAACAGCAGCAGCAGGTGCAACAGGTGCAACAACAGCAGCAGCAACAACTGGTGCAAGAATTTCCCAAAATGGGACGCGGCAGACCACGTAAAACGAGCCTGCTGACATCGCATGAGGATCTCAAGGCGAATACGCTGCTGGAACAGGAGCTCAATCAAATGCTCGCCGGTCCCCACCTAACAGGTGGAGGCGTCGGCGGGGGACAACGACGTGGCGGACGTGACCAGAGTCACATACATGCACATTCCACGGCAGATGGCGATGGCGGCGGCGGCGGCGTTGTCGTAGTGACAACGCCAGCAGCAACGTCAACGCCGCGACGCAGCGCTGCCAACAAATATGAAACGGAAGAGGAGAAACGTGTGCGTCTCGACAAAATGGCGGCTCATCAGCGAGCGGTGCGTGCCAATGAATCGCCCGAACAGCGAACAGTGCGCCTGCAAAAGTTGAGCGAACGTGCGCGCTTAAAGCGCGCTCAAATCAGAGCCACCGAAAACGTGGAGGAACGCAAAGAGCGATTGTCAAAGCAGGCGGAATACGCGCGCTTGCGACGCATGCGCAGCCATACGCCAAGGAATAGCAGCAGCACGGCGAGCGCTGAGTTTCATGCGAAAACCGAGGATGAGACGAATGAGCAGTTGTACGATAACGATACCGATGGTGGCGATAGTTTTGTAGTAAAAAGCGATTCGCAGTTGGATGGCGAGGGCTCCAACGATCAGCAATTAGCAGCGCTGCAGCTGGAGCAGCACGAGCTGCAGCAAATGACGAGCACTCTGCAACAGCAGCAGCAACCGCATCACGAAGCCATTGTCATCAATCAGCAGCAGCAGCAGCGACTGGTTACACTTAGTCAGCATCAGCAGGGATACAGTAAATTGCAGACGTCAGCTTCGACGGGTGGTGGCGGCGGAGGGGCAGGCGGTGGAGGTGCAGCCAGCGGCACAGCTGAGAACAATGATATGCTTAAGATACTCGAACCGATCATTGTCATGAAAACCAAATGAGTATCGCGAAAGCGTCACAATCAGCCCACGCAACGCTAAAAAAAAGGCAGCTATACACACACACAAACACACACACATACATAGTTGTGGGCTATTGTTGGCGCTCTCTCACTCTCGCTGCTGTGTCGGTGACATCGAAAATGAACCCCGCTCCCCCGTTTCTACACCATCACAGCAACAACTTCGCTCTCTGTTTGGCAAAGATGGCGAACAAATTTATTGTAGTATAAACTCTATTCCGCGCTCCCCCGCCCCATCCCTTTTTGGCTATTGATGCGTTTGTACAAAGAAGAGAAAACTAAAAACAAGAAAAAGAAATGATGATTTGCAACAAATAAGATATCCCTTAAGGCTCGCGTTCTCTTTGGCCTTAATGCCATTTAAATTCTGATGCTACACATGCATATGCATCTATACATACAGATATGTATGCATGCCTGTGTATGTGTATTTGTATATTGTGCGTTTGCAATTTATTTTGTTTTTTTTTTTTTAAATTTAGAATCGTCTTACAAATCGACTTAATTGTTTAAATTTAACGAGTACTCTAAGGATATGCTAGTGCAATAGTAATAGACAGTGCAATATCATAACAAAACAAAAACACCTGTAAAAAGAATGAACCTAACTAAACAAAAGCTGCTTTCAAATTGTCGTTGTGTGTACACCCACACATGTATGAGTGTGTGCAATAAATATGGCGACAAAATGATGGCAGTCCAATATCCAGGACAGTGTGAAAAAGAGAAAATGAAATGTAACAAAACGCACCAACACACGACACACCGACACACACACACATATGCACTATACGTATACATTAACTCTGCAGCTAAAAGAAACATAACTAAACAGAACGAAAATGAAACAAGTAACAATGTATTGCATATAAAATAGGTATAGAAATTGTAATCTTTAAAAAACAAAACAAGTGTAACGGTAATCGATGCCCGATTACCGTCTAAACCCTTTTATGTAATGTAATAAGCAAAAAAGAAGAAAAGGAGAAAGTGAACTAAGCCTAATTTCATAATAATAATAATTTGTAGCCCATAAACCGAGCACACTAAGTAGAAAGTACGTATTAATTTTTTAAAGTAGCAAAACATACAAAATAAATTTAATGAGCAATAAGAAACCATAATGCCTATCGATGACATATTAAAGTAGTCGGCAGTTACGCATTTCGAATCGCTGTTATCGGAATGCGCGCGGTGTGACCATTCTAACCGGCTCGAATCATTCCGTTATCGATTTCAATTTGTGTTTATTCGATTTATCGTCAGCATGGAGTTCACAACGCTGCACAGTGTGGACACCGAATACTCTGCGGATACGGTGGAATGGTGCACTACACAGGATGAACAGCATGCAGAGTACTTTGCCTGCGGCACCTATCAGCTAATCGAGGCCGAAGCCGAATCGCAAACGCAACGTTCACGCAAAGGACGCATATATTTGTTTGCTTTCGATCGACAATGCGGCGAACTCAACAAACTGCAGAGCACAGAAACTGCTGCCATACTGGACATGAAATGGCTGCCTGCTTGGACAAAGAACACTGGTCCACTGTTGGCCACCGTCAATGCGTTGGGTCAGCTGGAGATATACGAATTGCTGCACCACGAGCGTCGCCTGGTGCCTCGTGCCAGCTGTGGACTGGGAACCAAGACAGCTGAAGATGTGCCTGCTTTGGCGTTGGCGCTGGATTGGCAGCGTAAGGCTGATGAGGATGTCGTGGAATTACTTGTCTCCGATTCGCTGGGCAATGTGCATCGACTGCACTACACATCGCAGGATGAACTGCGACATCAAGACCACTGGCATGCCCACGACTTTGAGGCTTGGACCTGCGCGTTTGATCGCTGGACGCGTGGTGTTGTGTACAGCGGTGGCGATGATTGCCTGTTGCATGCCCACGATTTGCGCGTGGAGCCAACGGAACGCATCTGGACGAATCGAGCACATGATGCTGGCGTTACAGCCTTGCTCAGTCATCCACTGCACGAGCATCTGCTGCTCACAGGCAGCTATGATGAGCGATTGCGTGTGTTCGACACGCGCGCCATGAAACGCACGATTGCCGAGCTGAATTTGAATGGAGGGATTTGGCGTCTGAAGGCGCATCCCAAGCGCAACGATCTAATATTGGCCGCCTGCATGTACACCAATTTTAGTGTGGTCGATTTGGCTGCCGCCGGCGGCGACAATTTGAGTGCAAACCCCAAACTGCTGGGAACTTATCTGGAGCACAAAAGCATTTGTTATGGCGCCGATTGGGCACCATTTATCGATAGCAATGTATCAGAGGACACTGGATCGAGACTGCACATGGCCACGTGCTCCTTTTATGATCACAAACTGTGTCTTAGCCGAGTGGACGCAAATATTTAGTTAATTTATTTTTAATGGTTTATCAAATAAACGCTTAGCAGCGTGTAAATTGTTTGTCTACAAAGTAAAACAGGCTTGGTTTCTGGTTTAATTTTGTAAATACATTTTTAGTAAAACTGTAGTCAAATGTATGACATTTTTATTAATTATTGCAAGACAATATACAAATTTTGAAAAATGCAATTGTTATTGCAAAATTTGTTGAACAAAACCCTAAACAACGTTGAATTCATATTGTCAGTCTATGCTTTGTGTTGCATTTGGTATTTTCACGGTTATCAGTCATAGTTTTCTCTTAATTTGCAAAACTGCACAGATTAAATTTTATTTATTTATTTGAAGTGCGTTTTACTCCGTTAAAATGATCATTTTACATATGTATAATCGGCAAAACGTTGTGCTCTATCGATAACAGTGTTTATGCACAAATTCAGTATATTTTTGGGCCCAAGCCATAAAACGGTTATCGCCGCTTGTTATCGTCATCGTTTGCAGCGCGACCAATTTGCCAATTGTTTTGATTTTGTTTTTTAACGCGTTCACCATGTCTGTGGAAAAACAGAGAAAAAGGCTAAACAATCAGCTCGCCAACATGCTGACAACACTTGACACCATCAGTTGCCGTATGCAGGACACAGCCGACGAATCGAGAAGGCAACAAACAGCGGCTGCGTCGTTGATACAGCGTCTCCCCGAATTGAAAGAGGAACTGCCCCAAACAGAAGTCAAGCATCAATCACTGCAAAAACAAATGTCTGCGTTGGGTAAATCACTCTACCATATAATTAAATATTACAATGATGATCATTGTTATATTTTATTGTGCTGACAGCAAACAATGACGAACAGCTACTGGAAATATTTATGCAAAGTATCCACAAGCTGGGATGTAATTTGTACATAAGTTGCGACTCCGCCGATGAACGAACGCTCTACAGAATCGACTTCACAACAAATCGCTATTTGGTGTTCGGCGTTGAGAATGGTCAGCTGTCGTTGCTGCAAATATCGCCAGCGCATCCAAACTTCGACAACATCAAGGAGTTTTTCAGTGAATCGCAGGATTTAATCGGTTTACTTGGAAGTTTTGGCAGTGCACAATAACGAACCATAAATAATTTAGCATTTTTATATTATTGACGAAATATATTAGGTAGTTAATATACACAACAATAAAGGTAGTTTTTACCGCTACCGAGAAATTACAATATACACAACAATAAAGGTAGTTTTTACCGCTACCGAGAAATTACAAATGAAAAGACTTGTTTGGGCATCATCAATTATGTTTTTATCTCGTTATTATTCGCAAAAAATATAAAAGGCATTGCTTTCGTATATATTTGCTATATATATATATGTATATGTACTATATATTTTAGGTATCACACGCTTGTATCATTTTCATTTTTCTATTTGCAACAAATATTCTTCAACCATCATCATCATCTCTTCCAGCTGCTCTAAATAATGTTGACTGTCACTCTACCCCAGCTTCGCTACCACTTTTCCAGTTTCAGTTCCATCTTCTACGGTGTCACCACATTCTGTATCCAGTTGAGGGCGCCGCGAATGCGACGCAAGCGTGCGCGAACCAAAAAGCTGCAGATCAACAAATACTCGACATAGGCGCGTCGTCCGCTTTGCTTGTGGCTATCGACGCCACTCTGAGGTCTTCCCTCGCACATGATCTTCGTGGTCAACGACAGCAGCCACTGCAGTATCTGCAAAGAAAGTGAATGCAATTAGCCATTAGACAATGAGGAGCAAATAAATTTGTTGCACACTCACCTCGGGGCTGTTGGGCATGCCGCCAGCCTTGAGCCACTTGGATGGCGCCCAGAGGAACAGCTGCAGCACATTGGCCGCAATGTCCGGACTGACTCGCTTCGAGGGGTTGGGATTAAGTATGTTGGTGATGAGCTGCTGCAGCAGCGGCGGACACGCATCGCCCAGCGGCGGCAATTGCTCGTGCCGATAATCGCAATTTCTCAGCGAATAGGTGAGCTCGCCCTGGGCCCGTGCCATGCCTCCACTGGCCGAATAGAAGGGATTGGGCAGGCCAAAGATCTCGTAGGCCAAGGCGCCGCACGCCCACAAATCCGCCTTGCTGTAGTTGAGCACAGCAAATGGGCCCGGCTGTGTGTTAAATATTTCGGGTGCCATCAGCGCTGCATTGCCGCCTTTATCGATGTCATTCGCCGCATATGGCAATCGCAAGCCGTGCACTTTGTCCGCCAGACAGCAACCAAAATCGGAGAGCACCAGCAGCGGCGACTCCTCGTTCGGTTGCAGTTCGATGAGCACATTGTCCGACTTTAAATCGCGATGCGCAACGCCATGACGACTCAGATGCGTGACAGCCTCGAGCATTTGGGCGAACAGAAGGATTTTGGTGCGTGTGCTCAACTCGCTGGCATCGAGCAGACCACGCAAACTGTGATCGTAGCGTTTCATCAGCAAATACAACGACATATTCCGGCCGTAGCCCTGCGGATTGATGCGTTGCGGCTGCGCAATGGGATACAACAGATGACCATCGGTAAAGTTCTTGACCTCGTCGCAAAAGAAGCCAAACATGCAAACGACATTGGGATGCGGAGGCAGGGCGAGCGTTTGATGTTGCAGCAAGCGTTCCCACTCATCGGCGCTGGGATTCATCCGACGCTGACGCGCCGGCACTGTCTCCTTGTACATGGCACGCAATATGGACAAGGCATTGCTTTGGATATCATAGTTGAACATCATTTTCAGCGCCAGTGGATAGCGTTCAATTGAATCGGTGTCGTTGCTGCTGCTGCTGGGCGTATAATTGTAGTCCGTGGTAGAAGGACGCGATTGTTGCTGCTGGGGCTGCTGTCCTGGCTCTTGCTCCGCACGCTGCCGCTCGTGCAGCGTAGGCAGACCTTCGACAAACGCTGCCGCCGCCGTTGGCTGACTGTAGTTGTAAATGTTGTCCACCGAACCGCCAAAGTTATGCACAAAACGCGACATATTCTGCAGCGGCGACATCATCTCGTGATTCCAGTTGGAGCTGCTGTTGCTCAACGTTGTCGCTGTCGCCGGCACTGGACGTGGACTGCTGATGTTGCTGTCGCTGCTCGTCGCCGATCGACTGGACAGCGAGGGTTCCGCTTCGGTTTTGAAATTCGCCGCATAGACAACGGCAGCACAGCCCTTGGCAATGGGCGGTCCCACATCCAATTGATCAATGTTGAAGTTGCTATTCAGGGTCTCGGAGATCTCGTCGTGATTCCAGGCAGCCTGCAAGCGACTTGCCGCCTCACGGATCTCCCAGCAAACGCCCTCCAGTTCATCCTCTTTGCTCAGCACCCCGCTGCCGGTGGCCAAACTGACGCCAACCAGGGCAAAGAAGGGCGCTGAATCGCCATAGAAGAGTTTACGTGTGGCGCGCTTGCGCAGCTCCTCTGAGTAGCCAGTGGTGACACGATTCAAAATGTTATCGATAAACAATTTGCGAGCATGCTGGCCAAAGCGAAAGAGGCCGCCATGCGATGGACTGCTGCTGCTGCCCGTTGATGGGCAGTACCGTGGCACCACATTGGCTGTAGGCGGCGCTGCAGCTGTGTTCTGAAAGAAGCAAAACGTAAATTATAGTTATGCATTTAGCAGGATTGCATTGCAACATTGCAACTCACCCGCAGAACATTGACGGATGAAAGGGGAAAGCCTCGCTTGCTGCTGCGTGTCTTTAAATGGCTTTGTTCCAAAATGTTGGAGTGTATTTCACGATTCCAATAGCTGCGTAGAACGTAGCGACCATGTTTGACCAGTCGCACTGTTAACAGTCTCACAGACATTTTATCCGCTGCACCAACACAGCCCTGTTGCAGTTGCTGCTGTTGTTGATGTTGATGGTGTTGTTGTTGTTGTTGTTGAAGTTGTAGTTGCTTTGCCTGCTTGTGTTGCTTGAGTCGAAACCAACAACTGGCAGCACGACGCCTATGGCCCATATGGTATAGGGTTTTTGTTTTGGTTGGTGCCCCACAATTAAACATTTTAATATAATGCTATGAGCTCACCTTTTATTTTACTGCCGCGCCTCTCGTTCTCTGCTTTCTGCTTTTTGTCGGTCCTTGTCCTTGCCTTGTGTTTACAAATTTGCTCTCATGCGTTTCGGCTGTGATAGCCACCGGCTATCAATATCGATGAGCGAATCGATAGCACTGTTGTCGATTGGTCGTTGCCCGATTATTCTCTGTGGTAAATTGCGTCGTAGAAATTTGTTTGTTGCCGTCCGTCACACTGCAGTTATTTAGTAGATGATAGATATAATACAAATAACGCTCACATAACGAAATATATGGTCAAGTTGTAGATATATTATATATATAAATATATAGTGTTTTAAGTTGTAATGAATGGAATGTCCTTAAAAGTTTTTTTTCGATACTTATTCTATTTTTTTTTCACGTGTATGAGAAATTCGATTTTGTTCTATGATTTAAGTACGATTAATTTTTCCCAAAAACAAAATTATTAACTCGCCTTGTTGATTGATTTTCCGGCTGCCCCTCTCTCACTCTGTCTATCTCGCTTTCTCTCAGCCACTCGTTCACTGCGTGGGTGTGTGCACTTATTTGTTCTATTTATGTTTTTGTCGCTGTTACCAATTTGTTAAACATCGATAATATTATTTCGCAGTTGCGGTTGTCGAGTTTGTGGTAGAAAAATTAGATAATCACGTCTCTCTGTTTATCACATGCCACATGCGTCGAATAAAACATATAAAAAAAACTCTGCTTACGAAACGTTTAAATTTACTAACATAATATAGCCGAAAAACTTGCAATTTTCAATGATATTTTTAGCACCAAGATTGATTTTGCATCAATTTAACAATAAAAACAAAGGAAAACTCACAAACAGTGGCAAAACAGCTGTGTGCTGTTGCCAGCGTGACCGTAATTGGCCGTTGAAAATATACCGAATATACTGCTTCCATATTTAGAAGCATGGTTACACTTTGCTAGATATGCAACAATTTAAAAGAAAACATACCGGATACTATTTTTTGTTATATATAAGAGATTTTCTTGTTATCTCTATCAATAATTGAATTATCAATAATTCAAATTTGCATGACATGCCTCTACTGAGCAGTAAAGTTGTGTTACTTAGATGGATTATTTGTGTGCCTAATCGATAATCGCAAATTACTAATCGCTGCTTTATATCGCTTGCCAACATTGCGTTTTATTTAAATTTTAACGAGAAAAGAAAAAAAATTTCTATTTAATTGTGCCATTTACTTGGGACCCAGCATCTTAGTGGGATCAACCCACTCCTTGAATTGCTCCTCGGTAACGCCCTCCTTCAAGGCCTCCTCTTTGAGCGTGGTGCCATTCTCATGCGCAGTCTTGGCAATCTTTGCGGCCTTGTCATAGCCAATGTGTGGATTCAAGGCCGTGACCAACATCAGCGACTCGTTCATGATCTTGGCAATGCGCTCTGAGTTCGGCTGAATGCCTTCCACACAGTTCTTGCTAAAGTTGACGCTGCCATCGGCTGCACCCAAAACAAAAAAATATGCAATCAAATCAAAGTTGGATCATAGAACAGGAATCAAGTGAAACTCACCCAATAAGCGCAAGGAGCGCAACACATTGGACACAATTAAGGGCTTGAAGACGTTCAGCTCAAAATGCCCATTGGAGCCACCAATGCTAACAGCCACCTGGTTGCCCATAACCTGGGCACACAACATGGTCATAGATTCGCACTGTGTGGGATTCACCTTGCCCGGCATAATGGAGCTACCCGGCTCGTTCTCCGGCAACATCAGCTCGCCGAGACCGCAACGTGGTCCCGAGCCCAAGAAGCGTATATCATTGGCAATCTTCATCAAACTAACAGCAATAGTATTAAGGACGCCATGCACCTCGACCATGGCATCGCGGGCAGCCAGCGCCTCGAACTTGTTGGGCGCCGTCACAAATGGCAACTTGGTGAGCTCGGCAATGCGGGCAGCGACTTTCACATCGAAGCCCTTGGGTGCATTGAGGCCAGTGCCGACGGCTGTGCCGCCCAAGGCAAGCTCATAGACACGCGGCAAGCAGGCATCAATGCGATCCAGGGCATAGCTTAACTGCTGGGCATAACCGCTGAACTCCTGGCCCAATGTTAGCGGCACGGCGTCCATGACATGGGTGCGACCGATCTTGATGATGTCCTTGAACTCGATGGACTTGCATTCGAGGGCATCGCGCAGATGCGTAATGGCGGGCATGAGGCGCTCATTCAGCTCCATGCCCACACAGATGTGTATGGCCGTGGGAAAGGTGTCGTTGGAGCTCTGCGATTTGTTCACATGATCGTTGGGATGCACCGGCTTCTTAGAGCCCAGTTCGCCGCCCATTTCCTTAATGGCAGCATTGCTGATGACCTAAGTAAGGAGAATTAAGATGAGCTGGCTCCTGATTCAAGATTGCACTCACCTCATTGGCATTCATGTTGCTCTGGGTGCCGGATCCCGTTTGCCAGATGACCAGCGGAAAGTGTCCCTCCTTGTAGTACTTGCCGGTGATGACCTCATCGCAGGCCTTGGACACGGCATCCGACAGCTTGGCATCCATGCCGAATTCCTTGTTCACATCGGCGCAAGCCTTCTTCAGAATGCCCATTGCTTGGATAACCGGCATCTGCAGAAGTTCAGCTATGAAGCAGAGTTACTGAAAAAGGATTGCAACAAACTTTACCGGCATGCGTTCGCCAATGTCGCCAATGGGAAAATTGATCACCGAGCGCATAGTCTGGGCGCCATAAAGCTTGTCCGCTGGCACTTTCAGTTCTCCGAATGTGTCGCGTTCCACGCGAAACTTTCCCTCGCCCTTGCCCCCGTTCTAGAGTGAACAGAAGCGAGTTTAGGTTGCTCCTAAGAGTGAACGCTGTCTTACCTTGCCCTTATCATGCAACACCATTGTGCTGGTGACGCCACGACAGCTGTTGGTGAACAGCTTGTGCTGCGTCTGCAGAAACATCAATGAACCGCGCAACATCTCGAAAGGAAAGGAAAGGAATCAAAAGTAAAGTTTCGTTCTTTTAAAATTTTATAATATTTTTCAATAATTCTTTTTCTAGCTTTTTAGTTGAGCAACTTTTGACGATTGACGAAAAAAGTGAACAAATGTGAAGCTCCTCAAGCGGAAGCTGGATGAATTAACGTGGCCTACTTTGAGCCCTTAAGTAACAGTTGAATCCTAAACAAAGTAGCCTTTAACTCATTTGGTTGTTTTAAGCTTTTTATTATGTTGGTGAAAAGAGGACAAAGTTGAGTTGGTGTTCGGAGGATGTGAGTCGTCGCCTACTTGGGTCCCAGCATCTGCTCGGGACGCACCCATTCGTTGAACTGCTGCTCGGTCAAATAGCCCAGATTGATGGCCTCCTCCTTGAGCGTGGTGCCATTCTTGTGCGCTGTCTTGGCAATCTTTGCGGCCTTGTCGTAGCCAATGTGTGGATTCAAGGCGGTGACCAACATCAGCGACTCGTTCATGATCTTGGCAATGCGATCCTTGTTCGCCTGGATGCCATCCACGCAGTTGGCGGTGAAGGTGCGGCTGCCATCAGCTAAAGAGAGAGAGAGAGAGACGGAGATTAAAGCAAACTGACCACAATTGTCAATGAATGCCAACTTACACAGGAGACGAATGGAGCGCAGCACATTCGACACAATCAGAGGCTTGAACACGTTCAGCTCAAAGTGTCCATTGGCGCCGCCAACAGTCACAGCCACCTGGTTGCCCATCACCTGAGCGGCCAACATTGTCAGCGACTCGCACTGTGTGGGATTCACCTTGCCCGGCATGATGGAGCTACCCGGCTCGTTCTCTGGCAGCGAGAGTTCACCGAGACCGCAACGTGGTCCCGAGCCCAAAAAAGCGTATATCATTGGCGATCTTCATCAAACTAACAGCGATGGTATTAAGGACACCATGCACCTCGACCATGGCATCGCGGGCAGCTAGCGCCTCGAACTTGTTGGGCGCTGTGACAAATGGCAGCTTGGTGAGCTCGGCGATCTTGGCAGCACACTTTTCGGCGAAGCCTTTGCGGGTATTGAGACCAGTGCCGACGGCTGTGCCGCCCAAGGCAAGCTCATAGACACGCGGCAAGCAGGCATCGATGCGTTCCAGGGCGTAGGCCAACTGCTGGGCATAACCACCGAACTCCTGGCCCAGTGTCAGCGGCACGGCGTCCATGGTGTGCGTGCGTCCAATCTTGATGATGTCCTTGAACTCATTCGACTTGGCAGCCAAGGCATCGTGCAGTATCTTGATGGCGGGCTTGAGGTTGTTGTTCAGCTCGAGGGCAACGGAGATGTGAATGGCCGTGGGGAAGGTGTCGTTGGAGCTCTGCGACTTGTTTACATGATCGTTGGGATGCACGGGCGTCTTGGAGCCCAGCTTGCCGCCCAGCAGTTCGATGGCACGATTGCTGATGACCTGTCAATGAGATTATACTTGAAATTCCTGTATGATGATAGCTAGAGAGAGAGAGAGACTCACCTCGTTGACGTTCATGTTGCTCTGGGTGCCGGAGCCAGTTTGCCAGATGACCAGCGGGAAGTGATCGTCGTAGAGCTTGCCGGAGATGACATCGTCGGCGGCCTTGGAGATGGCCTCGCTGACCTTCTGGTCGAGTCCAAACTCCTTGTTCACCTCGGCGGCAGCCTTCTTCAGGATGCCCATGGCCTGCACCACGGGTTTCTGCAATCCAAGATGGTTAAACAGCTGACAGCTGCAGAGGATTGGATGTGTTCATCACTTACGGGCATGCGTTCCGTTGGTCCGCCAATGGGGAAGTTGATCTGGGATCGCATCGTTTGGGCGCCATAGTATTTATCAGCTGGCACCTTCAGCTCACCGAATGTATCGCTCTCCACGCGAAACTCTTGCGATGATGAGGCCTGCAAAGCAAATGAAATCGGTTTAATATTCAATGTGCTGGACAAGAGTGGGAGAGTTTTTGAAAAACGCGACCATTGTGGGGGGATGTCGTAATTAAAGCGCTGTGGAGATGATATGAATCCACTGCTCCGCTCTGCTCGCTGGCTGTTGGGTGAATGTTGCGAGGCGGTTGCTTATCTGCTGCTGACGGTCGCGGCCATAAAATACAAAAATACTGCTGCCGCTGATTCGACACCCGAAAGAGCAAGCTCAACAAGTAAAGCCTGTTCCAGCCAAACAGCCAGGCAGCCAGACAGCGCCGGCCAGCGAGACTCTTGGCTCACCTACACCACATTACAAGCCCATTAAGTAATAGAGTCAATGAAATAATGCAAATCAGATTGTATACTTTTATGCCAACAATGTAACCTTAACCTCACCATATCTCACATATTCCTTGAATGCCCTACCTACATTGAACATAGACATAAATTCCTCCAAAAAACTTTAGAAGAAATATTAGATCCTATGAATATAACCACAACTATCCAATTCCTTAAGCCCATAAACTTTTACAACAGCATATAAGTTTATCCTTACTGTACATAACTAGAATTAGTGTAAAAACCTATTTAAGTTATCTCATATTATAAAACAGATTTTAAGCAGAAGGCCATTGTAGCTATTGCTTAACACAAAGCAAAAATTACCCGCACTTTATAATTGCTGGTAATTTCTTAATAATAATAATACTTTTATATGAATACATTTGAATTGTACATTTTCTTTAATAATTTGTACTTATCTCTATGAAATTCTTTGCGAAATTTACAAGTTTAATCTCCTACTGTAGAGTGAACGAAGTGCGTTGAAGCCAAGACACAAACCACCTAAGACGACCAATGGGGGTCGATTTTAGTTCTGCTCAGCCTGTAGGTAAGCTGCATGTGTGTGTGTGTGTGAATAGCAGTGATTGCGCGTTTTATTTTGCGCACTTATGTATGAACGCGTGTGTGTGTGAATGTATTTTAGAATCCCACTTTACAAGACCTCATACATAAATATTCATAAGTACTTGTGTATGTACATACATATAAAAGCACAAACATACACGCGATCCACAAGCAAGTGCTAAAAGGCAAACTAATAAATGCCACAGTTAAGCTAAAGAGGCGCGATTAAGCAAAGCAAGTGCGACAGAAACAGAAGCAGCGACAGCAACAATTAATCAGAAACGGTAGTAAGTGGATGCTAACCGTTGTGTTGTGTTGTGGACAGTAGGTTAAGCGTCTCGCACTTGCACGCACACACATGCATACGGTTGTGTGTACACACATGCATACGTGACGATCCTTTTGCAATTAGAACATTGTTTTTCGTATAATATTATTTAACCGGTTTAATATGGCAAAACTTGAATGAGTGCCGGTTGATTGCATTTTTCATTATTGCTATCAACTGGCAGTTGGTCATTGCCATTTATTAGTTGAAAGTGCGAGAAATCTATTTTTTTTTTATTACGAACAAATTGTAAAAATCAAGAACAAAGAAACCGTCTACCAAAACGCACGAAATAAATATAATAAACAATTAGCAACTAACACAAATAAGTCTTCAAGTGTCATACAAAAAATCTAACTAAATTCTCATTCAAAGAATTCTTATTTGACCAAATTGAATGTGGGCTTGGCACATTCGTAATATAGTATCCATCAGCCGGCAGTTTCGTAACACAACACTTAATTTCTAAATCGGAGTGATATCATTTTAAATATTCTTAATTAATTAGAGCCGGCAACATGATTGATCGACATATTAGCCAGTAAAGTACTTAAATAATTACTGCTAGAGAAGCACTGCTTGCAGATAAATGGGAGTTGCACTGCTTGCCATTGCATTTGCTTATGGGACTCGCCAATCGTTCTGACTGGAATACAAAGCTTTCCAATGTTTGTGCAGCTGAAAAGACTTGTTGATGCGACTCCTATTAGCCGAGTCTCCAATTCTCAAAGAAAAATGATTTTTTCTCAGGTGACACCGTGATTACGAAATGCCGGCAGCACAGAATTCTATATGTAACTCTATCTATATCTGCAACTTTTAATATATATTCAAGAAGCCTGTCTAAAGGCGATGTGCTGTTTTATTTCACTGCCATCAGTAAAAAGTGCAGGCCAAAAGAGAAATGCAAAACAATTACATAAGCGTCACACATAAATATCCCACGATATAAAGTTCCTTACCAAACGAAGACTGCAGGTAGCACTCGCCCATGGCTTGCTCAGCTGTTGCACGCCGCGTAGCGTGGAGCGTTGCAATAGAGGTAACACCATCTTTATTTTGTTATTATTTCAAACAGTAGTTAACTATAGCAAATTTGCCAAAGGAAATAAAGCCGCGTATATTTCACTCGCCCCACAGAACTAGCGGACCAGGCAGAGGCAACACAACAAAAACAAAAAAAGCTCGATAGGCGATTGCACAACAATTCAAGCGCGCATATCGATAGACACTCATCGTGCATAATTTGGTTGAGTTTGCACAAAAAAATTTAAATAAAATATTCACAATTTGTTTCATTTAAAACAAAAAAAATTAACAATTGTAAATTCGTTTAAATAGCAAGTAGGCCTAATATTAAAATACAACAGCTATAACGACATTTATTTTCTTATCGTTTATCGCCCATCACTAGGTAACAGCTGTTTTGCAAGCTGTCTGCCGAATTCCCTGTTTGAGGCAAGCGAATCGTTTAGTGCGCGTACAAAAATTTCGGGAAATTGAAAAGTCAACAAAGCCATCGCCGCCAGAATGTCAGCGTTAATGAAATCTCTGTGCTTGGCCAAGCAACTGAGCGCCACCAATCCACGACTGTCGCTCCACATTGCGCGCAATCGTAAGTAGCTGTTGTTTGTGTGTTGTTTACGTAACTTTTGAAATAAATTGTAAATTGCATTCGACACAAACAGTTGCCGGCTGGAATAAGGATTACACTCCGGCCCCATATCCCAAGACGCAAAAGGAGCGCGATGCGGCTGCCAAGAAATACTATCTGCTGCCCGAGGAGTACAAACCATATGCGGACAATGGCTTGGGCTACGGTGACTATCCCAAGGTGGGCGGCGGTCTTGGCGTCGAGAACAAGGATTCCTACTATCCCTACGATTACCCCGAGCACAAGCGTAACTTCAATGAGCCCGTGAGTATCGCATTTACACTTTCCAATTTGCCAATCTTCCAATTAAATGATTTTATTTGTAGGTGTCTGTTGATCATGATCTGTATAGTGAGGATCGTTACTCACAGGCGGAACAGCCACGCTATAGCAATTCCTACTACTTCCTCACCTTCCTGGGCGTGATGTCCGGCTGCCTGGCGCTCTACTACTGGCTGGAGGACAAGAAAATGTATCGCCCCGTTGCCGCCAAGCAATATCCCGCCGATGGCGTCAAACACTACACTTTTGAGCGTTAAACGGCAGGACTGGAAGGATGGGAATGGAATGAGGATGAGGCTTTGCTAACGATTTGTCATTTCATGTTTTGATGCGCGCCTTCATATTTGTTAACCAATTAGGCAATTTATCAACAACGTACCAATTAAAGGAAAAAAGTCTATCTGAAGGGATTAGAAGCAGCAAATGTTGTATTTATTACAAAAAATTTTGAAAACAGCATACAAAATGAATACTTAAACTTACACAATGTTTAGCCTAAAACGTATTACAACTAAACTTAACTTAGGGAGAGTAATAAGTTGAATGAAAGCAAAAAAAAATGAGATATGAGATGATTGTGGTTCGACGATGATGATGATGAGGATGACGCTCATTCCACAATGTAGTTGGGATGCACGACGAGCAGCGGATCGTTCTCGAGCTCATCATCTTGGGCGGCATGTGTTCCCTTGCCCGGTGGCTTTAAATTCGATGTCTTTAGCGGTATTATGACCTGATCGTGATAGATCAAACGATCGATTAACTTCTCGATAAGGTTCTTGCGTGAAATAAGCTCATCCTCGCTCTCAATTTGCTCGGCGACCTGCTCCAGATACCAGGTGACAACATCGCTGCGCTTCATGCCCGTATCGCTGCCCTCGACCTCACAGCGCGCCTCCTCGCCACGCATGTGCAGCACCAGCATCGTGGACAGATTCTTATAGTCCTCAAATGAGAGTGTGAATTTCTTTTTCTGCACTCCGCTTGCCGAGTTGTCCAAGTCGTCGGCGTTAATGTTGGCCGCCGAACCATTGTTCTCCATATCAATGTCATGCTCAATGCCATCATCTGTCTCCCCCAGCATGCGCTGTTCATCGTCATCCAAATGGATGTCCGGCTGCTCGACGCGTATGATCGATTTGTTCAGCAAGCGGAAGGCTTCCTTCACATGACGCTCCAGGACTCGGTTGGAGCACTCCAGCTTGGCCATCGCCTCGCTCAGGCGTATCATGGACTCCAGCTGACGCACCGTAATGCGCCAGGTGCTGCGTCCCGCCGAGCCCGTGTCACGTTGTCGCAAATGTCCGTAGTTCTCCACGAGCATTTTGCCCGCTTCGCTGCCGATGATCGGTTTGAATTGTCGCGCGAAGGTCACATAGCGCAGCACCTCCTCCCGGGTATAGGCACGCTCCACCGACTCCTCGATGTTCGAGTGCAAATCGACAATCTTACGGGCGATGGCATAGTCCACCACCTCGTTGCATTCGTCCACCAGTATGAAGAACAAATCGAAACGCGACATAATCGGCGCCGACAGTTGAATGTTTTGCTGCAGACTCTTGGAGCGATCGTAGCGTCCATTGATGGGATTGGCTGCCGCCAGAATGGAGGTGCGCGCATTCAGCGTGGCACGAACACCGGCGCGAGCTATCGAAATGGTCTGCTGTTCCATGGCCTCGTGGATGGCAACCTGATCGCGTTGATCCATCTTATCGAACTCGTCGATGCAACAGATGCCGTTGTCGGCCAACATCAAGGCGCCCGCCTCGATCACAAAGTCGAAGCTCTCCTCGTCGCGCACCACAGCCGCCGTTAGACCCGCTGCCGAGGATGCCTTGCCCGATGTGTAGATGGCACGGGGCGAAAAGTCGGAGACCTGTTTGAGGAACTGCGACTTGGCCGTGCTGGGATCACCGACAATGCACACGTTGACATCGCCACGCAACGATGTCTTCTCGGTGGTGGTCTTGGCAACGCCACCAAACAACTGCAGCAGAATGCCACGTTTCACCTCATCGTTGCCATAGATGGATGGGAAGAGTGAGGTAATCAAATGCTGATACAAATTCCGATCCTTGGACATTTCATAGATCTTTTGCCATTCGGCATCGGTCATCTGCTTCTTCATATCCTCCGCTGTCACCTCGGACATGGGCAAATCGGTGCCGCCAAAGCGTGCGGTTGTCGCCTGCACACTGCACGCGAGGAATGCCATGCGATAGTTGAGCTCACGCACACCCAACGCCTTCAGACCGGTGACACCCTCGGCACCTTCGCCGGGCTTGTGCCGTGATCCCATTTCCGCTTTGGTGCCGGGCGTCGCCAGCACACTGACATCGGGCACCACAATGAGCGTACCGGTGAAATCATAGCGATCTCCTGCCTGCACCGTTTCGACTAGCTCCGAGCGCAAGATGATCTCGACGGCACGCGGTATGCAACCTCGTGGCAGCTCCGCTTGCGTCTCCTGTATGCGTATCTTCTGAAAGTCAAGGAACAGCGACTTCTCCACGTCGAGCATGAAGCGTCTGCGATTCGAGCAGACGGGATTGCGACAAATAGTCGGATTGGTGAACTTAAACTGCTGCTCCACATTGCGTATTTCGGTCTGGCAATCGAGGCACATGAATGTGCCCGACACCAGCTCCGGATGCACGGGATGTGTGCGCACCACTTGGCCGGAGATGCGGATGAGGGTGCCAATCTTCGAGGTGGTTAGATCGCGCACTTTGTGGCGTGTCGGCACCTCGGTGAAGGCCACATAGCAATCCTTATTGGTCTTGAGGCCAATGCGATCTTTCACATAGTTCGAAACGGATTGGCACAAAAATGGATACACATGATAGTATTCCTCAATGATGGCGGTGGCCAGATTCTGATCGTATTTCTCCACATCCTCGAAGCTCACCTCGAGCGTACAGCGATCGGGCGATTCCAAGTTGGCAGCGGGACGCGTATATTTGATTTCGCCATCCTCTTTGAATTCCTCGAGGAAGTCTTGGAACAGCTTTTGTGTCCTGATGCCCACCTCGTCTTTAACGCGCAGCTGACCAATTTGTGCATCCGCAACATCCATTTCGTTCGTTTGTTTGTTTTACACAGAATGCAATAAATAAGTAAATGCAAAAAAATGTAAACTGATGCTGATGCGTTTGTGTGTTGGGCAGCTGCGTGTATTGCCAATTTTCGCGCCTTTTTGCAAGAACAAAGTGACCACAGATCTCGTGTAGATCGTTTTTAAAAATATACTGTTTGACTATATAAAATACTATTAACAATTACACTTTCTACGCATATCGGTTAAACTTCCATATCAGCATACTGTATGTACTTTAATTTATTATTTATTTATTTTTATTATTGACCAATCCCCACTTATTTGCTTTGACGATTTGAGTGACGAAATTCACATTTTAGCGCGCTTAACATTAAATTGATATTTGCGCGCCATGTTCTGTTAACTACTGGCCAGCACTGTTAACCCACCGGCACAAAATACTAAAACTGTTAAGCTGCACTGTAGTCCTATATTTTAACATGGTTTTGTTTTATTTATGTTTTTTTCCAAAGAACAAAATTAAATTCTTTTGAAAGCATATATTATAAAAAAAAACAATAGTAATTGGTTATCATTATTTAAATTAGTTAATTTTATTATATGGCTTCCCAAGGCATCGGTACAAATAATCGATTTTAAAAAAATACCGATGCATCGATAGATGGCGCCATCGATGTTTCTCCACCTCTATTATTGATTCCAACAATTCTGCGGTGTAATCTGAAATACACACGCGCAAAAAAAAACCAAAACAATTTAATGGACCACGTTTTGCAAATTGTGTGATAACAAACAAGCAACAATAAGAGCTGTGTAACGTTTTGCCAAGCAGCTGCCAACAGTTGTCAACGAGCTGTTTTTTGTTTAAATTACAACGAGAGTAGAGGCCCCAACAACAACACTCACACACACACACACACAGGTACAAAATGGTGGACGCTGCCAGACAAATGCTCGATGAGCTAATGGGGCGCAATCGAAATTTGCATCCTTCAGAGGCCGGGCAGGCGGTCAACTGGGAAGATCCAGAGGTAAGCGTAATGAAGCGCATGAATCATTCGGAGAACAATAGCGCTCTCCTTTCGTTTGTGATATAATCGAAATTCTTGGCATGGCTGCGACATTTCATTCTATTTAGCCGGTGATCAAAATAAAAAGAAAAATACTGTGAGCGCTGTCAGTTGTTGTACTCAAAAGCAAACGTTTGATTACATGTAATTCTTTGCCATTAGCTAATTAAATTGTTTGGTTGCAGTTCTGTCAATTCTACAATGTGAAATTCTGTCCGCACGATCTGTTTATCAACACGCGCGCCGATCTGGGACCCTGTGTGCGCATCCATGACGAGGAGGCGAAACATCTGTATGAGGAGGCGCGACCCTCGCAACGCAAACGCCACACCGAGGATGAGTTTCTACGCTTTTGCAATGTGATGCTGCACGATGTGGATCGCAAGATCCAGAAGGGTAAACAGCGTTTGCAACTGATGCAACGCGATCATCCGCCACCGCCGGCACAACAAGCAGCCAAATTCGAGGAGCAGCTAAGCAATTTGAATGCACGAATTCACAAATTGTTGGCAGAGGCCGAGGAGGCGGGCATACGTGGCGATGTGGATCAGGCCCAGGATCTGATGACCATCTGTGAGGAGCTGAAGGAGGAGAAGGAAACGTTGCAGCAACAGTATGATGCGAGTGTGAAGCAATTGCATAAATTGCGTCCCCAACAGCCGCCAGTTGCAATCACGTCCGCCCCAGGCACGGAAACGCCAAGCGGGGACGAGGCTTTGGCCAGCAACAACACCACTCCAGCATCAATTACATCAACAACAACAGCAGCCACTCCAGCTTCAAACAGTCACAACGAAACGGTCGTCAGCGAGAGCATTGGCACGCCCAAACCGTCGGAGGAGTCCAGTAAAGAGACGACGGCGGCGACGGCAACGGCAGCAGCTCCAGATTCTGCAGCATCCACAGATGCGGCCACGTCCTCCGATGCTGACAAGTCAGATGCTAAAACAGACGCGGGCAAAACGCCAGCGAATTGGTCTCACGAGGTGCCCGAGAAACAGATGAAAGTCTGTGAAATCTGCGGCGCATTTCTCATTGTCGGCGATGCGCAGCAACGCATCGAGGATCATCTGATGGGGAAACAGCATTTGGGTTACTCCAAGTTGCGCAATGCTGTGGCCGAAATCAACGAGCGGCGGCAAAAGGAACGCGAGGAGGACGAGCGAAGGCGTCGCGATGATCGCGTTCAACGCTTTCACAATAACTACGACAATAGACGGTGAGCTAGAATACTTAAGTTGTAGATGAATGTGTTATAGAGAATAACATGGAAGAAGCATCAAGATTAACGTAGAATTAGAAAGTCATAGCAAATGATCGTGAAATGAAATTTAAAGTAAGGTTCGTACTTGTATTTCGAAATTTATAATTCAAAAATTTGAACTACTGTAGAAAAAGTCAAGATATTTTTATAGGGATTTTTAAATAGGTATTTCAATTTAAATATATATTTCTCTATTAAATATCTATTTCTCTATTAAATATATATTTCTCTATTAAATATCTATTTCTCTGTTAGGATGATAGATCAATTATAAAGCAAAGTTAGTAAAGAGATGCTTAGGAAAAGTGTGTAGAAACTATGCAAAGATTAGATGAAATATGTTGCTTCATTTCATATCTAAAAAAAAAAAAAGAAGCAAAACACTAATCTCGCTCTCTCTTTCTATTCGGTGATCAGCGATCAACGTGAACATCGGGAACGCAGCCGTGACTATGCGCCCAATAACAGTCGACAGTCTTCGGATCGCAGGCATCGTAAGTTTTGCACACGGCACAGCTTTGGATGTGGAGATGCTAACTGGAGATTCAAATTCTGATGTATTTCCTCATTCTCTCTTGCAGATCACCACAAGTCGCACCATGGGCATTCGTATTCGCGTAGCGGGAGCCACAGCAGCGGCAGCAGCAGTCGTAGTCGGCATAATCATTATCGTCACGATAGTCGGGAGCGACATTGTCGCAGCCGCAGTCGCAGTCGTTACTAGAGGAAGAGGATACCAAAAAAACAAAACACAAAACAAAACAAAATGGATATAACGAAGAAGAAAACGAAAGGAGAAAAACAAAATACTAATTAAAGAATAAAGTAAAGAGATCTACAAGACAAAGAGTGGAACAATGAAAGAGAATGAAAGTTGAAAAATTATCAAATGAATTAAAGAAAATGATAAACACAACTACAACAACTGCACTACTAAGAACTACAACAACGACAACGCAACGAGGAGCACAACAGAACATCACGCGCTCTCGCTCGCTCCCTCGCTATCTGTCTCTCTCGCTCGCTATCGGGTAAACGTCCAAAACGTCACGCGCTACCCCTGTCTCTGTCTCCATGCAGCATCGAGGTACTCCAAAACAATAATAATATAACACATTTCAATAATACTATAAAAAAAAAAAAAACAAATTCAGACAGGCTTAAAAATGTAGAAGGCACATGTGGACACACACATGTGAGCTTACCAATAAATCAAATATGCGATTGGAGGTGAGTTGAACACAATATAATCTCGGTACCCTAAAACCCATCTCCTCCTCCTTCTCCCCCCACTACTACTATATAAAAAGCAAATCTTACCTACCTACTCTCTACTCTTACTCTCACTCTACTTTCGAACACGCCGTACACACGTACTCGTAGTCCAATATGACAATCTATATATATATACATATATATACATGTGTATATATATTTCAGACAGGCACAAAAAAGGCTTTCTAACGCTTGCTAAATTAAAAGTCTAAAGAAAACCCCCACAATGAAAGAGATACAAAACTGAAACTGAAACACAAACTTTCCTTCTCCCCCCCTTAAAAACCACATCATATAGACGCACACACACAGATGCACCTCACACACACACACACATACACCGAGCTACATTTGTACTTGTAGAATAGAGAGTTGCACGAGATCTATGCGGAGCCTGTTCCGGTTTAAATTGAAGCCAAGCTGTCACTAATCTAAGAGTATTCCAATTCCGTTGTATTTCTTTTTTAAAAGAAAAATCGATTGCGCAGCAATTTATCTAAATTCTATTATGAATTCTCTTAAACAAGAATTGGTCTACGACTATTTTCTGTCCATTCGAATATGTTATGACTATGGATAAATCAATGCATTAAATATCTGAGAAAGAAATGAGATTTAAATAATCTAATGCGGAACAGGTTCCCTAAAGTCTCATGGATTGCACAAAACCCGTAACTTGACAAGACAGCAACTGAAACGAAACAAACCGAACCGAACCGGAAACGAAACAGGGACCCAGACCGAAACTCGTACCCGTTACCGTTACGGTTACGGTTACGGTTACGATTACCGTTACCATATACCCAGGGTTAGGAACGGTTGCCGTATTGAAATGAGGAGAAAAGTGCGTAAACATAAACGTTATGGAATCAGGTTAGTTGAATTTTGTGAACATTCGACTGATGGTTAATGGTGATCAACTCGCAACCTCGTCTGCCCTCCTCCCTCTCTCTCTCTCTACCTCCGAAAACTACACCTACACAAAAACACCTTTGTATAAATGAATCACACACACACACACACACAAACAAACACATATACAGATAAATAATACTCACTGAACGATGGGAAACGAAAAGGTGTGTGTCCTTGTTGTACTCGTACTTGTACTTGTTATTGGAGATAAGCAATTCAATTGATTGTTACCAGGTATTTAAAACTCTACTCAACTCAACTCGACTCAAATCAAAACTAACCTCAACAACAACAACTACAATAATTATTGAAACAAGCTACCAGAATTTGTTAAGTATTTATACCACATCTAGCATACACCAAACATACCATTATTATGATCTAGCTTAATGAAAAAAACAAAAACAAAAACAATGAACACACATACACAGATCGATCGCCTTTATGCATGGGAATGGCATGTGCTTTGTGGTGTTTTTTCTCCATTGTTTTTAAACCGCGCAACGGGCAGGGTTTTTTTTTTTATTTTATTTTGAAATGATTTTGACATCAGGGATTCGCGTCCATTGGATCAGGGCTCCTAAGTCCTCCATCCTAACCTTAACCCCCTCTCAACTCCAAATCCACTCCAGCTTAATTTCCCGTTTCCTCTCCCAGAGGTTACGAAGTCGTTCTCACCGTTATACTTTCACTTTCTAACTCAAATCTCGCTCTATATCTACTATACTCTCGTATCTCTGTGTGAATCTCTCTTGTAGTCTATGTAGTAGGCCTTCTCTTTCCTCAAAAACACAAAAAAAAAGAAATCCTACCAGATTAAAACCGGCTCTCGCGACTCAGGTACATTTTCTTACAAACTAATATTTATGCGCTCTCCAAAAGTTCTGCAAGCATAAAGTAAATAGTTTGTTTTTCATTTGAATTTCGAAATTGCTTGGAAAGCGCATACACGCTTCGGCTATGCCGAATTTGGCTTCATGTTTATTGCTGTTGTACTTTCCCATGTACATACATACATAATTAATACCAAATGAATTACTGCAAAAATACCCAATGCGAACTGAAGCAGTGATCGATAAATTCGGTTATCGACAAAGCGACAAAAGCTGATGAAGAATGATGAAGATGAGACGAGGTAATTGCAATTTGAAATCAAAACGAAAGAAAATCAATTTTGTTCATTTATGCTTTTTTTAAATTAGGAGTGATCAGCAAGTAATGCAGACAATCGATAACACGATAATCTATACTTATTTCATTTGTTTTATTTTTCGAATCAACCCACTAATAACTCCCAGTCCCAAAACTTAAAAACTCCCCTGCTCTGTAGTACTTAATGTGTAATATGTGTAACATCGCAACATCTTCAACGCCTTTACAGGTAATTACAGCGATGGTAAATCGACAATGATAAGCATTTAGTTTGAGTTTTTTGCCTAGCCCACGCTCTGCTTCTTACTTTGTTTTTATTTCTTGTTTTCGGGGGATCAATTCAATTTGGTTTTTGTACTCACGAAATGTTTTGGATAACTCTATGTAAAAGTAAACGTAACTCTACTTACGACATTCGAGCTGATCTCGTAACAATCTTACTCGTATCTTTATTCTCATACATACTACTCTCAAAAATACTATCCCTAAATGAAAAAAAAAGAAAAGAAAAAGAAATACAACAATAAACCAAAAACAGTTCACTTGAGTTGATATCTCCCACAGCTGGGGTTGGGTTAGCTTACACTTTGGGCGATTGTTATCGATAAACATACATGTGTGTTGCAATGCCGCCATCTTGTGTACTCATGCTTTTCTCTCCAAACATTGCAGGAATCGTCGTGACGGCAACCGAAGCGAGGCCCAAACAAAAAAAGATGTGTGTGTGTGTTGAGATGCGGAAAGAATATCTGCAGGTAACTTCTATGCCCACAACACCCAGTAATGTTTCTTCAAAACAGACGAATACTGTGTCGACGTGTCCAGTAACGAGTAACGAGCAACAAGCAACGAGTAGCGAATAGCGAGTAAGGAATGACGGCGCGGCGCGTAGCGAGTGACAGGCTCACATCGTAACGATTACCACACTCATGTTAACTGTAATAACCGCATGAGATACGAGGTGAATTTCAATTGCTCTCCTTTTATCTCTATACATATACACACGCATATGTGGTACATATACATATACATATATGTATACTATATATGCTTGTATGCGTGTGTATCTTATCCTATATATTGCTTCCTCTGCCTTTATCTGTCTGTTTTCACGAAGACACATCAACATCGCAACAACAACAACAACAATTGTTATATATATTTATATATATACTATATATCTATTTTATTCAATTGGCATCGTAGTATCTTTCACAAACACTAAACATACACAATGGACACGCATTTTGTTTATCGATATGTTTGTATATCGATTTGCAGTGTGTCGATGCGTCGATTGCGCTTCTTTTTCTTTTGTTCTTTTCTTTTTTCTTGTTTATTTATTTTTTGTTCATTGATCTTCCGCGTTTGTGAAGGATAACGCGTCGCACACCCGCCTTTCGTTATGTATTTAGTAAAAATATTTTAGTTTTATTTTAATTCGCATACAACAGAAAAAAAACATAAGTAAACATACACGAATAAAACAACAACTTATTAACAACAACAACAACCAAGCAACCAACAAACAAACAACAAATGTAGTCATGTAAAGCAAGTTTTTAATTATTACATATATAACCTACATTTACAATTAATAATAATAATAATATTAATAACATTCAATTTGAGACTCGCAATAATTTTCTAATAAAAAAAACCAAACGCATAAAACGAATGAAAACAACAATTTTAAAAGATAAAAGCCATTTGCAAAATTTGCAAAAAAAACGAAAAACGGAGTTTTTTTCTTGTTAACGGGGCGGATGAAAAATGTAATAATATTATTACTCATACGACATGTGGTACGGCATGGTAATCGACACTCCAATTTCAACTAAATCTCAAATTTCAATTTCTTAACCCAATGATGTGGAACTGCAAGCGACATTTCTGAATGAATTGAGGCATTAAATTAGTGGAAAACAAATTTTATTGCTTCAGGCAAATGTTGAAACAGAGATTGGAAACCTGGATATTTCAAGATTATGTATTGTTGCAAAAGAACAATAATATTGCTCTCGTCCTTTCTGAAGATCTAGAGATTCACTGTTTTTCCCAAAAATTCCTTGATGTAGAAGAAAAAAAGACTTTAAATTGGATTTTCTTTTAGCAATTGTATATATTTATTTTGTATATTTTCATTATGTACTATAAGTAGTATAATTTTTTGTTGCCATTAACTGTAGCATTTTTTTTTTGCATTTTCTGTATATATATATATATATATTTAATATCTACAACTTTCCATAATCTATGCATGCTTATATCAATTTCGGTAGTCAAAATCATGTTCAAACCGGAATTTTCAACATCTATGAAAGCAAAATTAAGAAATTAATTGCCAAATACTTGCAAAATTATGTCTTCTGCGAATATAATATCAAATATATATGCATGCATATATATATATTTTAAATAAAAAATTGCATTTATTAACAGTTTTTTTTTGTTTTTTTGTATAAAATAAGTATAAGTATAATAATAATATTGATGTTGAAAGAAAAAAAAATCAATACAAAAAGTAAAAAGATGTTGAGCAAATTGAGAAATTTGTTTGTTTTTGCTTTTACTAACTTACTTTGAGAACTAATAACAATGTCACTGTTTAGTTTTAGTTTGTTTTCCCTATTTTTCTTGTTCTTTTATACAATTTTTACAATATTTGCTGGGCAACTTAAAAAATTATTGAATTTTGTTCTTTTGCACTTTTGAAACTTAACCTCAAAAAAGTATGATGCTGGCATTAAATGTGTGCCCAAAGCGCTGTAGTGTATACAGTAAGTATACAGTTTTAGAAATATCCTTTTGAAAAAATTCACAGTTTGTTGTGTGTGGTGTGGTATATAAAAATTGAGTGCGCTGGCAAATGCTTTTTGCACTGATAAAAAAAAATACGTTGATACCTAAAAATGTGTATGTGTGTATGCTGCTGTGTTTACATATGTGTGTGTGTGTGTGTTGGATTGTTGACATTTCGAGATAATGCGGCATTATTCAGCGTTACACTGATAACTTCAGCTTTCCAGTTTTCAGTTGTTAGGCGTTTCCAGTTCCAGTTATAGTTCCAGTTCTGTTTTGTTTGTCTTTTCTGGCTCCGTTTCGCTGCTCTCATGGCGATGCTTCATCTGTGAGACACAGCTGGCTGGAGTGGATGAACGGCTCCCTGGTTGTGTTGTTATCTGTGTCCCTGGTAGTTCGCTGCTAGTGACAATGCTCCGTCACATCGACAATGACCGATTTCTTCCAGCAGAATAGAAAATATCCAATGCCAGCGCCCAGCACAACCATCAGGCAGAGCCACACATTGTATGTCATAAAGATTAACATGAGCAGGAAGGATAGCGTCACCTGGAGCACGTGCAGCAGCGTCTGGTACAAATGATTGATGGACAGCATCGTCGGTCTGTTCAAATGTTCAAATAGATTTCATTAGGATACCATAACAAAAAAGGACGTTGAAATTGTGCAATTTTCCCCATTTTAAAAGACGAAAACATGAACGGAAATTTAACAATTAAACAAACAACAATGTTGGACTGCCTGCAATAAACGGGTTTAAACATTTTGCGCATTGCGCATGCAAGCCATCAAGTTATCGATATCGATACGTGTATCGAGTTTAACTTGTGCATAAAAGCACGAGCACGAGAGGAGCAGTTGTGCTTGAGTTAGTGGAATGTGCATTGCGACTGCAGCTGTGACGTCACAGGTGTGTTGCTGTTATATGCAAGGCCTGCAATTGCCATATCATTTCTTTCACGCGAAACTAGATACTTAGTGCAAGTGTTAAATATTCTAATTACGTTTTTGTGTACAACTTAAGATTCACAGTGCAATAAACTACATCTACATAATTAGTATGCTAATAATTATTATTAATTGCTGGGTTGGTGGAGGAGGGGGAGGAAGTGCACAGCTGACGGCTGTCTGGAGTATCGGATAACGGGCAACAGATGGCGCCACACATTCGGCTGCAAACGGACACACTTGACTTATGTATATATGTATGTATATGTATTTATAGAATTTGTATTGTATGTGCACATTTATAAACATATAGTACATAGTATGTAGGATGCGTTACGTGGTTCTGGACTCTTGGCATACTTACGGTTGCTTGTGCACAACTTCGCCAACATATCTGAAGGGCGTGGCGTGGGCACAGGTAACGGGTAACGGTAACACAGGAAGCAGTAACGGTAACGGTAAACGGAACGGTTGCGTTTGTTTGTTTGCGTGTGTGTGTGTGTGTGTGAGTGTACGAAATACAGATAGATTTAGGAGGGGGGAGATCAATATCAAATTGTTATCGTTATCGTTATCAATTTGTAAGCGTATTTTTGCAAGGTTTCGCGATATTTTGTTATTGTTTTCAATCAACAATATCAATAATAGTGTTATAATTATAATTAGAGATTATTATTTTGGTGGTTTTGTTTTTGATTTTGTTTTGGATTTTGTACAGCCGAGTGTTGTGTTATGTATAGAAGATAATGATGAAAATTTACATGAATGCGCGATATATAAATATATTATTTGTTGTGATTATGGTACAGATGACGTTGGATCGAGCGAACGAGCGAGCGGAAAGCGTATTTTGCGATATTGTTGCGAATGATACACACAAGAGGGCGATAAAGACGGCAACGAAAACGAAATAGAAAGAAGAGAAAAATGAGAGAAATAAAGGCATTAGCATTAATATTTACATAAAGAACGACGGACAGCATGAGCAAACTAATTCAAAAATATAGAAAGGACATGCAAAAAAAAGAAACTGAAGCAGCAAATTTAACGACAAACATCAAGGCCAGGGCTTGAGCATGTCCAGGGCCGGCGCATAGCCAGGGTTGATACTCACTGCACGGGTGAAGGCGCTGCGGCAGCTGCAGGGGGCATGCGGGGTGCTTCGGGATTGCGTTGCGGCCCCGTAACCGGGCGATACTCCAGCAGATTGTACGTCTTCCAGAACAGATATTCGCGATAGTACTTGAGACCCTCATAGAGCAGCGCCAGCAGAAAAATAGCGATCATGGAGCCAACGAGACCAGCCACTGTTTCGATGTGCCACCACGAGAACAATATGGTCTCATTGTAGCCAAAGTGGAACTGCAATTGTCAAAACGTTTCAATAAAGCAAAGATACTTAGGAGAGGCAACTGGGACTTACCGCCATGGACATCATGTGCTCCATTCCGGTGCCTGTGCCACCAGCATGATGATGATGCGCATGCATGCTCATATCGGGATCAGCGTGTGGCGTCACCAGTAGTGGACTCGCCGTCGTTGAATCCATCATGTGCAAGGAATGATCAATCAGCTCTGTGGGAAAAAGTGTTTAGAGGGTTGCGAGTAGCGAGCGAATAGGATTACTCACCAACATTGGGATCTGCGTGGGCGTGGTGTGCGTGATGAGCATGTGCGTCCATTTCGACTGTATGCTACGGAAGCGGGATCCCTTTATTATTTGTATATCTGTGTGGCGAATAGTGAAAGTTAAGTGCCAAATTGGTAACAACAAAACAATTAAATCAAAAATGGAGCACACACAAAAGGTAGAGAAATGGAAGGCACTTTGTGGGTTCATGGGACCCAGCCCCAATCAATTGCACAGCTGGCTGTCAGACTAGAAAGTCAATCATTCAATGACTGCTGCCCTGACTCAGCAGCACAGCACACACACACACACCTTTCACCCGCCGCTCAATCGCGGAATACTTTCCCAAATGCTCCCATTATCTCTTTGCCCATTCCACACCATTATAATAAAGGTCACACATTCCCCTGTACTACTGCTGTACGCATTTTCTGCAGCTCGAATGAAGTTTAATGAAATTCTCAGCATTGCGAAGCGTGTTTGCCTGCCTCATTCAACTCATTGGAGGGGCGTCAGCGACAGCTTCCATCCAGCTTCATTCCAACCTCACAAATCGATTATGATGCTGGCAAATTGCTCGGCAATCTTCAACTCAAGTAAAATATTTATGGCACTTGGACTTTATGCATATGATGATATCAATTCGCTGAGATTTGAGGTTACTTCTTCTATGCATTAATAAAATACATATTTATTAACCGCTCCACAAACCATTTATTTTTGATATTTTTAAGCATGTGCATTCATACTTAAGGTTATATCATTTCATTTCAACTTGGCATTGCTGAAGGTTCAATTTTAACTACATTGATTAATCTAGTTTCCAAATTTAAACATATAAATCTTTTCAAAAAGTACAATTTTGTGTATTGCAATTTTTTTTTTAGCATTTTCTTATACTGTATCACAAATTTGAAGTTTTATTGAACACTGTTAAACTATTACCATATAACAGTTTCAAAATAATAATAACAATGTAAATTACTCTGGGAACAGTGAAAAAGAACTTCACTGACTCACCGCACTTTGAGGTTATGTTGAGATTTGGTAAAGGATATATTTGGATAATTTGTTATAAGTTTTGCACGAATGTAATCCCCGAAGCAGTTCACTTTTTCGACTGTGCTTTAGATATCGAAAAATATGCATTCTATGTGATAATGCCAGTTGGCGGACATAAATTAGAGTTTGATCAACCGCAAGTGAGGAATTTGGGCGTGGAAGCCTCTTTGTTTCAGTTGAGTTGTGTATCTGTTTGTGGGTAGTTACGACAACAACCACAACAACAACAACTACAATAATAATAATAACGACAACAGCAATAATCGGGGGAATTCATCGTGTTGTTTTGCGGTTCGTGCATATCACAGAAAAGCAGACATAAAGACAGCAAACGACACTGAACGTTGATAAGGTGCATTAGAGAGGGTTTTCTCCCTGTAGTTCTCTATGGTTGGTTGTAGTGCATGTGTAGTGCACAATCAGCGAGGGTAACGAACAAATGAATGGGAACCGTGATTTCAGCATAAATATGCTATACTACGTATCTCACTCTGTTGCGATCGGACCAGATAACCTGCTACATGGTTTGACTTAATCAACGATCGTTGAAAACAATTGCAGAAACAGATTGTCAGATCGTTTCACATTGCATGTACATACAAGTATGTACATAGAAGTCAACGCTATAATGAGTTTCTGGGGAAATTCAAATACTCAGTATGTCGACTTGCTTGCCCCTCCTCCGATCTCCCCTGCTTTTTCGATCGAGTCACACGACTTGCCGCCATATATCCGGGTATCCGCGGGAGAGGAAGAGAGGAAGGCACGTATTTACCCAGTAATAAGAAACGAGTTGCGAGCTGCGATTCGCGTTCCACATTTAATGTGATGATAGCAATTCAAACTGACCAGGTTAACCACAAGAGAGCGTACTGTCTATAAAACAAACATACAAAAAACAAGTCTCGCAACACACATACTTTATAATAATTATAAGCGTCTATCTCTCACTCTAACAAAGAACCGCAATAAAAAGCAGCTGAGGTTCTTTTTTTGGAATTTCTGCTGTGCTGCTTAAGATAAGGCAAATCGAGTTAAGTACAGGCCCTCAATTCTAAAAACATTTTTTAGCTGCTGCCAAACACTGACCCCACCGCTAAGAGCCAACTACCAAATAACGGGCGCGCATAAGACGTTCACCTTGAAAGTGCCAACTCACCCAACTGGCTGCACACAAGACACAAAACAAATCGAATCAAACAACCAGTATAAGTTAGCTATAGATAAGTGGGTATGACTTAAAGCTAACCAAATTTAATTTTTTTTTTTTAAATACTTAAAACTTATTGCAAAATTTAGTAGCTCTAGAAAGTAATTACAGCCTCTTCGTTCTTACTCTTTAGACTGCAAAGTTTGATGTATTTTATAAATTGAAATATAGTCGAGTTAACAAGTCCTCAGCTGCTCGCTAAGGAAATCACTACAGACACCTGTTGATACAAAGCTTTAATCATGACTAGATGAAATCACACCGTTAATTGCTTTGCTCGGAGATCCATTTGACGCATTAGCTGTTGGTAATAGCGCTTACGTGTTCTGGCACTGCCAGCCGTATTGAAAAGCCGACAATTGAAAAAGAGACAATGTATGCTGCCTGTTCTGTGCCATCCATGGCATACTTATTAACCCCATAATAATAGGATACATCGCGGGCCTTCACTGTTCTCTAAGAAGCACCTAGCTTTACGAAGACGTAATATTGAAACAAAGCTCGACTTAAGCTTAACTAGATCGGCATCTCAGGGACATTTTCCTGAATTGGTATTGATTATGGATCGGCAATGGAGTTAATTGATGTCGGGTATTTCCTAAATGGGAATGCTAGTGGCACCCTCCTTAAAACAATTGAGACCGGGATTGCACATAGCGCTGCTTCTCTTGAAGGACCGTCTTGGGTAAGGCGCCCTGCTGACAAGCTACCGATTGAAATTGGGTATTCACAATGCTTGGATGCAGTTCGCAATGCATCAATGTGGCTTGACGATACTCCTCGATATAGCCATCATAGCTTGAACGATCTAGACGAATTTTAACGCTAAATCCTTGCTTGCGAAAATAGCCAATGGCGAGCGTGATCAAATGCTTAATTTCGTAACAAGTATACATATACTCAAGGAACATCGCGGGCAACTGTCCCTCAAATAAAGATTTTCAACACCTGTATTTCAGTATTTCTGCCCAAATCAAGAGCTTGATTGACTTAAGACGTTCATGGCACGCTCAACAATCTTCTTGGGCAAATCATTTTGATCGATGGTATCGTCATTTGGATTTCTCGCAACTCAACTCCTGCCAAATCGACTTCGGTTTACGATCAGACTTTTTCGCATTCATTTCTTAGCTTTGGTATTTTCTTGATTTTCGACTTGCATAACTATTAAAAAGCAAAGCATAATTGAGAATTGGAATTGCGCAAAATACCAAAACAAAACCTACTGCCAACTAATTACTGCATATTACGTGGTATATGTTGGGGGGACTCCCCTATACTTTGCCAACACTGAACGGTGACCCACAGTGACGATTGGGCAACACTGTTTTCCACCCCGTTCAACATCGTGCCAGTTGCAAAGATCAGCAGCTGTCTTTTGATTTTGCAATTCCACTTTACATGTTCGTTTGTCTTTTCTTCTCCCTCTCTCTCACATCTTGGCTGTAGCTGAAGACTTTCGCTTTCAGCTGGACACACAATCATTTAGCAGCCATTAGCAACATTATTGTGTGCTTTATTCGTTGATATGGCAACTCGGCTGTGCCGTTATGTGAAAGGGAAACGTAAGAGAATCAAAGATGGCGAACATGCACAAGCGCTCACAATTATCAATTATGGATAAACAGCATTGCTAATGCAACATACAAGTGTATGTATATACATATTTGTATCTATAAGTGCAAATTATTTAAACTACATTAATCACAAGTGTCTTGTAATTTTTAAAAACGTTAAATTTAATATTTTTGGATCTGTTGCATCGCAATGCAAAAATGAATTGTTTCTGTTATTTTTTGATGTGCAAACACTGCTCGCAGTCCTAACGAGTGAGAGAGCGAGCGAATGCCAGCTGACGGCGGAGACTGTGTGAGCAATTATGTGTGTGTTTGTGAGTGCGTTTGGTTGAATTGCTGAAACAGGTTGAGGAACACCAAAGAGGCAGGGATAGGGGCAGCTCTTAAGCGTACGTGTGTGCGTTACGTCACAGTAAGCGCACAAAAGAAAAATGAGTTTCGAGACAATTGCAAATATTACACGATTCGATCTAAATTCGAAATCGATCAATAAGATTCGGAATGCGAACAGATGCGACGGCGGTTAACGTGCTTGACTATGCATATTAATATCAACAATGCATGACACACATACGCACGCATAAATAGCATTGATATACATACACATACATATATATATGTGTGCGTGTGTATGCAAGTGTTAAATGGCGAATCGTCTGATTAACGAGCGAGCCCAACTGATAAACAGGTCTTCGCACGTTCTTTTATATTATTGATGATAAGTGTTCAAGTGTGTGTATTTGTGTGTGGACAGAAAGTAAAAACTACAAATCAATTACACATTGTTCTTGTTGTAGACTACATTGTACTTACATTGTTTATTGCTGCACTTGATGCGATTATTTATTGCATACACAACTGCAACTGTGAATGCAACTAACAAATGTGCCGGGTACAACAACTCCAACGGAATGTGTGCAAAGCTGTAACAGATACCATTTCAAAATCAAATTAATTAAGCAAAAAAACAACACAAATGCCAGATTGATTGACAGTCAAACACAGACACACACACAACCCAATGATGTGGTTTAATCGTAGTTGATGTCGGTCACTCTGTCACTTTGACGTTTCACTTTCTCCCGATTAATGGAAGCTGCTGTTACTTGCATAGAGATGCACAATAAGAACAGCTGTTTTGCTCAGGAACGAAACGAGAGAGGGAATCTCTACTTTCATTAGCATAACAAACTGTTGTCAATCTTTACTGTTAATGCTTTCACACACACGGTTTTGGTGCTCACTTTTGTGTGGTACGCGCAACAAAACATAAAAGAAAAAAATACAATTATTTAACACAAAATGCACTGTCCAAAGGAGACTTCGGTTATTTAATCACACATGTTTGCACTGCGATATGGGTTGCATTGAACAGTTATGTAGGACTTCGTTGCATTATCTGGCTGCAATTGAGTTGCTGTTTATTTTACAATTCTGCATTTATTTACTTATTTTTGCCGTATTTGCGATTATTTATGAAACCAACAAAAAAATGCGCACGTCCGCCCGCAGACAACTTATTCGCACGATTAAATAAAGAAAACTAAATCAGGGGCTAGCGTGACCGCAAGCTGTAGTTCAAAATGTGCTATTTTATGTCGAAAATAGATTTGTACTTAGCACTGGCGCGCTGTCGATTTCATATTATCGATTGGTAATTATCGTATATATTGACAGGCAGGAAATCAAAGTGTCGTTGAAATGCGTTCATTCAATAAATGCTCACCTTGCTACGAAAGAAATATCCAATTATTTAAATATTTGTGCATTAATTATGTCATATCGATAAATAAATAAAAAAAACAGCTGTGCCGTGCATACACACAGGTGGCGATTCGTTTACATTGCGACTGCATAGAGTGTGTACACACTGAAATGCTATCAGCAGGCAGCTGTGACAGTGTGTACCTATTGATTTATTTTTGTATAAGTATTTATGCGCAGTAAATTGTCTAAGATATCGTTTATTAATTATTCGTGTGAGTAAAACAACAAACGCAATTGTTATTCAATACAAATTGTCTGATTAGTGTTTTCTTTGAATAGCTTTGAAGATTTGTTGAATCCTTGGACTGAGTTTGAGCAACTAATTATAATTCTGCGCAAGCGAAGTGCTTCAAAACAAAACACGTGTAGTCGCCATCACAAACCGGGACTGAATTTTTTTTTGTGTTTGTGCGAAGAGGAAAAGGAAAAACTCTTTCAAGATGGGTATGGTACAGAAGCGTAAGAAGATGCACTATGGCGATACGCATCTGCAGCGTCGCTGGCGTGTGCGTAACCGTCGCCGGGATCTTGATCAGATCGATGATGATCTGAAGACGCGCAGCGGCGAATTGATCAATCAAAACGTGGACCTGGATAAGCCGGGCTTTGCCCAATTCTATTGTGTGCACTGCGCCAAATACTTTATCGATGACACAGCGATGCAAGCGCATTTTCGCACCAAAGTCCACAAGCGTCGCATGAAGGCGCTTGAAACGGAGCCCTACAGCATTGAGGAATCGGAGCGTGCGGCGGGTCGCGGCAGCTTCCAAAAGCCCAAGAAGCGCGTAATCACCACTCAGCCCAGCAAGGAAGATGTCATCGCCGGCAAGCGCATTAAAGTCGAGGAGGTACCCGATGACAATGCCGCGAGCAGCAATGCCATGGAGCAGGAACAAGAAGAGGAGAAGGAGGAGGATGAACCAGTGACGACAACAAAGTCGAAGAAAGCGTCCAGAAAGCGAACCAAGAAAATGGCCACATAAAAATGTCATAAACAGTTCTTAAGCGTCAGTAAACCCAACTCTTAGTATAGATTACAATTCTTTTTTTTTACATATGATATGTAAAGTCTTTTCAAATAATAAACTTAATTTGTTAACTAGACTGCAAATATTTGCAATATTTGAATTAACTTTCGACATAATCGTTAAGAACCTGACAAAACCAGTTGAATTATTTGGATCACACTTACGATTGGAAATTGAGGATAAACACGCATTTTGGATTCATTTCAAATAGCATCGTATAAATATATTTGTTTTGTATATACACATCAAGAGTTACATATACTTGTATATATATACACATATGTATCAGTATAATGATGTCAGCTCAATAGCTTGTTTTACCCTATAAAGGGGCTTATGTATTAATATATGTTTTTCTTTGTGTATATCTGTGTGTGTTTTAATAACTATTCGAATTATACAACATGGTATACATTCTATATAATACAAATAGGTATAGCTGATATTATACTGTTATACGCTGCCAACATAACATTTTTTACTTACAAAAGAAAAAAAAAACATTTTTAACTTAGCTTACATTTTAGAATTTAAGATTACATGTTTTATTTGGTGTAGATGATGATGATATGGAAAATCCATGCTTGGGATTTGCGCATATTTCTTGAGTATAACACGACGTTCTCTACGAAAAACTTTAAGGACTTAGATCAAAGATGAGTGAGTTGCATGATGAATTGTGATGATGATATATATACATATGTACATATATACATCACCTGGACACTGGTGAAGATTAAGTTCTAAGGTGGTTTCACATACACATACAAATATATATATATAGATAGTTTTTATGTGTTGCAGATTGTTGTGTAGTTTCGACTAGTTTCACAGTTTGTTCAGAGCCGGATGCAGTTGCTCCTCGGCGGCTCCAGCAACCGCTGCCATATCCACTGCGATTCCCTCTGGCGCCTTGGGAGCGCGCCTGCGCGACGTTGTCAATGCCAACGATGATTGCCTGATTGCATTGTTGTTGGGCAACTGCGGCTCGTTGAAGAAGGGATGCTGCAGCGCCTCCTCGGCACTGATCCGCTGATGCGGATTGATCTCAAGCAGGCGGGCAAGCAGATCGTATGCACTGCTTGGAAAGCATTCATAGGGATCGAGTGGTTCCGTCACATACTCGCTATCCTCGCACAGGCAATTGAAGAAGTATTGATCACAGTTCTTGCACACATCGCATCGGCCATCGGGCGTCTCATATTTGCGTATCATTTGCGCATCGCTGAAGATCTGACGATGCCGAAAACGCAGGCACAGCTTGCGCAAATTCAACGGCTTCGAGCGTTGACTGATCGTCACCATGCGCTCCAGCGCCAATGCTGTCTTCCTGATCGCCCGATCTCCGAATATCGTGACAATCTCGGCGAGGGCCACAAAATCATTGGGCGCCTTAAAGAATGGATAGACTGAAGAGAGTATCGATAGAAAGATGACACCGGCTGCCCAGACATCCACAGCGGTTGTTTGATCCGCATACTTCAGCAGCACCTCGGGTGGACGATAGCCCGGTGTGCCGGCCCTGGATGCATGCACCTCCTTCTTCATCAGGCAGTTGAGGCACACCGAGGGATTGGCAAAGCAATAACACTTGCCACCGCTACCCACAGCGCCGCCTCCGCCAGCTCCGCGATTTGTGTTGTACTTGTTGGCAGCGGTTGCTGGAGTTGCTCCAGCTCCAGCTCCAGCTTCTGCTCCCACTGCTGTTGCAGCTGGCGCTATTGTTGTCGGCACTGTCTGGGCCTGGATCTGCGATTGACTGGCATTGATCGCATCGCTCTGCTTGGGATTATCCGAAGGCAGCTCGGCAGCAGCTGCGCGGCTACTGCTCTGCGCAATCTCATTGACCGGCTTCAGTGGCATCTTGCTCCAGCAGTTGCTCGACGTGGACGTCGTCTCCTCGATTAAACGCATGCGCTTCACGGCGCCACCCAATTGCACATCGGTGACACTTGCCTCCTGCTGCTGTTGTTGTTGCTGCTGCTGCGATGCTGATACCAAAGAGTCTCGTTCCCGTGGCCGCTTGCTGCTTAGGATACCTGTGCAGGATTTCTGTACCTGGAGCGTTGGTTGCTGGCTGCCAGCGTTTAACATTGATGCTGTGGTACTGCTGCTATTCACATTCACATGCTGCGCCAGCCCAAAGTCGACGAGCAGAAATTGCCCCTGGCGACGATTGTAGAGGAAATTGCTGGGCTTCACATCCCGATGGATGATGTTAAACTTGTGCACGTGACGCAGAGCAAGGAGTAGATTGCGCATATACATTCGAATCTCGGGCACATCCATTTTGGTGTAGAAGTCGTGGAAGCGATCGTGCGGCATGTACGGCATCACAAAGGCAGCCGAGGCATCGCAGCGCAGGCAACAGTGGATCCCCACCACATTATCCGTGCCGCTAGACAGAGAGAGAGAGAGAGAGGAAAAGGAGTTCGGGATTAGTTCAGAAATTGTCATCGCTGCACGAAATATGATGAAATTACATGGAAATTACTATAGTTTGATATTTAACTTTTCCCCTAACTATAACGAATTAAAAGTTAGTCAAAAAAGGATACATTTTGACGTAATACATTTCGATCTAAAGATTTTAGGTTACTGCTTAGCAATTGCATACTATTTTCAAAGGACGCCATCTTGAAGTTTTTCAGTGACGTTAGAGCTTAGAACGTAAGCGCGTAAAGAAACAACGTAAGATGTCCATGCCGCCCACGTCGCGACGACAGCAATGTGACCGACGTCACAGCGATGATAATTTCTCGCCTAGCATTGCGCACGACCCAAGCCGCGGGGCCCAATAGTCATAATTATCATCAACGAGCGACGGACGACGGTGCTATGACGCAATTGGGCAAACGGAATTTGCGCAAATTGAACACGGATAGAGAACGATATAGAAAACGAATGCGAGAGCGAAAGACAGGGGACCCAGGCAAAAAAAAAAACAGACACAAACACACACTCGCACTCAAACACACTTACATATACTTTTAGAGAAGATAGAGAGAGCAGAGTGCAAGCAAGGAGAGCTTTAGCCGGCCGGCCGGTTGGCTTGTCTTGCCTGACTAATAAGTATGCTGTGTAGTCACCCAAACAGAAACAGCCACCCACCCAGCACCGCTCGCCCACCTGCTCTGGCTCTGCCCACGCACAAAGCGTCACGCTGTCGCCTGTCTGCATCTATCTTTCTGCCTCTCCGTCTCTTTCTCACGAAACAATTGGCTGAGGCGAGGCGAAGCACATTAATAAATAATGCAAGACAACAAACACAAACAATCGACAGCGCACAATCCCTAACGGAATATATCGAACGCAGCCAGCTGGCTTCTCGTTAATGGTTTAAAACTTTAATGATGATAACCTTGTTCAAGGTAGTTCAAAGCGGAATTGAACAGTTTAGCTAAATACACAAACAAACAAACAAAAACAGACAGCAAGACAGCAACACACATGCAAACGCGCATGTACACACGCATACGGAAGGTATGTGGTCAGTGTTTGTTTTTGGAGCTTATCTAATCGCTCAGCTAAGTAGCATGCCGTCTATCGATAAGCATAAGCATAATCGATAAATGCGGCTAGACAGGACATGTTCAACTAATTGCCCACCTCTCTACCTCCCACTACCCACTTTGCATCACTTATCGATAAATGAATATACATATGTATTTACGGCTCTCATCCAAGCACAGACAGACATGTGTTAGTATTTATTGTTTGTATGATTTGTAAACAAACGTTACACGAGCAAACCAAATGCGAAATGCGTCGCACCACAGAGAGCAAGAGCGAGTAAGCAGGCAGAGAGGGAGATAGAGAGTCTGTGTAACTGAGAGAGCAGGGCACGTGAATGGTGTGTGAAAGTGCAATAAACGTTGTTGTGTGGGGCCAATGGCAACGACGACAACGGCAACTTAAATAAATTGCAATGACGTATTGACGTAGGCACGTAGAATGGAGGAGATGTGTCTACATGGCTTTGGCTGCCGACTGACGTAGTTCGTGACGCGCTCTCTTAACGTTTTAAGGTGGCCACCACCGCACATACCACACAAATTATGAAAGCTGTTTGGGGTCGTTTGTTGTAGTATATATGTATGTTTGTATGTACATTCGTATATGGAGGATTTTAATTTGAATTTGGTTATGGCATATGGCATATGCCAAGATATGCAATATATGTATTATACATACCCCATATCGGTCATGCACTGCAGCTCCTTCATAATGCGATCAGGATGGCTAGTGGGTATATGATGTTTGATCGCAAACTTGCGCCGTTTGCTGTCCGGCAAATAGGACTCGCGTTTGAGTGTGGCCAGCAGCACGGTGCTAAAAGTGCCGTTGCCAATGCGGCTGTGCACATCGAAGATGTGACCAATGTCTGGAATGCGCTGCAGTAAATCACCGATGGCTTCTATATAAAACAGAGATAGCAAGAGAAGACAATTGAATTATTAATAATTAGTATATTATGTACAAAACATATGTGTAATAAGTTTGTCTCATTTCGTTTTGCTAGCATACCCTCTAACCCTACTCCTACCCCTCTCTCTCTTGCTCTCATTTGTCACTCATGCTCTTGCTCAACGCAAGTTGTGCACAAAAATAGATTTGAAAGACGCACACACACGCATGCATGCACGCACACACGACAAAAATCAGTGCTGCCAAGAAATCGAAAAGAAAAAATCAAAATGGTTGCCTACCTTCGCTTTTGTTGCGCGGTTTCGTCCTGATGATGCCGCTGACGCTGCCAACAATTGTCGGCTGCTGCTGCTGCTGTTGTTGTTGCTGCTGCTGCTGTTCTATCATTCCAGGCGGTTTGAGCAGTTTCTGATTGTGATTTAGATTGTTGTTGTTGTTGTTTGGTGTCGCTTGCCGCTGTTGTCCAATGATTTGCGCCTGCTTTGGCAGGATTGTAGCAGCACTCTGCACAACATTCACACTCATACCTTGAAATGTCGCTGCCAATTTGGGACTGGAATTTCCAGCACGTCCAACTGTTGTATTGATAAGTTGCTGTTGTTGTTGCTGCTGCCTGGCTCTGAAGTTGTTGTTGTTGGACAGTCTCTGACAATGCTTTGTTGCTGCTATTGTTGGAGCTGCCGCTACGAGCGTTGCATTTGCATTGTGATGACCGTAGCAGCCTGATCCGGATACGGATCCGGAATTGATGAATTTATCCATTTGCCAGGCGTTCCAGTTGCAGTTACCGTTACCGTTACAGTTACAGTTCCAGCCGTCGAGAGCAGCATCGGCGTGTCCTGCCTATGAAAGGTTGCGCGACCGGATTAAGTTGGAAATATGTCTGGTTTATTCTGGTTGTTGCTGCTCCCTTCCAAGAGATTACGTTATTGTTATTGTCGTGCAGTTGTTTTTATCGCCACCCTCTTGAGTAACGTTGTTGTTCTTGTTGATGTGAAGGAGGATGATGATTTGTGTGCTCTATAAATACATGAAAATTTTGTCCAAACGTTCTTCGAATTTAGTGCATTTCTTTTTTGAGTTTTGCCAAACGAAAGTGTTGAATGATGTCTGATAACTGACGACGACGAGCTTTTCTCGGCTAGTCTCGAAAATTGAACCGCTTACTTTTTTGCTATATGTATATTTTTGTTGTTGTGTTTGTTGCGTCGCTGCTGCTGCCGCCGTCACTCGCCGCCGCCGCCGCCTTCTACGTCATATGAACGGTTTGTTGTGAACCACGATGTTGGCGAATATCAGCTGGAGGAGCACTAGACAGCCGCCGCACTTACAGTACTATCATCCTCTAATTAAAAGCGACCATAGGGCACAAATATTTTATTTACTCTGGCTATGGGAAACCGCCAGTCAGTGTAACCGAAACTTGATTTCTCGAAATACTGCCATTGGTATCACTTGCATAATAGCCAGCTGGTTACACTTTTTGCTGTATATAGGAGAATATACTAATATCTTGACACATTGGTATATTTAAGTATTTCAATACACACCACAAACAAGGCGCAATTTTTCAAACAGAATATTCAAAGTGTCTCGTACATTGCAATAAGTATACTTGTATTTGAGAAAATGGAGGAACAAACTACATTTAAATATTGACTAAAATAATTAAATAAATGCATAAATACATATAAATACTACAAAACATAAAAATGAATACAAACGATTTGGATCATCTTCAAAACACGATGAGATAATAAAACGTAAACTATTCTTGCAAACGGCCAGCGTAACGTAAGCATTATACAAACAAGAAATACAAATTATACACGACTAGAATTTTCGTTTAGAAGTGGAATGCCAACCATATATGTGCCATTGGATGCATCCAAAGTTTGATTGGGATCATCGCAACTTGCACAAGGTCCAAGGATTCGCAAAATACGGGATGCGAACGATTTCCTCAGACGTCGCCCAAATGTGTTTGTCGTGTGCTGGCTAAAGATAATGGATTGGTTTGAGTTGTTAGAATTGTGGGCATTCTCGGTGGAACTGCTGGACGTATGGACCACATTCAATGGTATTAGATCGGTGACACGATTACAGTGCTTATCAAAATAAAGGATCTTGCGTTGATTCCAATTGCGCGCTGGACGAAATGTGAATGTCTCTCCACGAAGAAGCGGCGGCGGTGAATGCATCTCTTCATGGCGTTCCGCAATCTCGATGGCGGAATCATTGCTACTAGGTTGGCTGCTGTCCGAGTTGTTGGTTGTTGCGTTGCCATTGAGATTTGATGATCTACTGGGCTGCAACAGATTGCCATTGGCATCGCTACGAATTGCTGAAGGTGGATTGCTTGATTTATTGTCTATTGATTTAATTCTATTATATGTAAGATGACTTTACCAATAATGTTGATAGAATTGCCATTGGCATCCACTTCAGCGCTGTCATTGCTAAAGTTTAACGCAAGTCGCATCATATTGTGGTTGTTGTTATTGGTCATCATGGTGTCCCGGTGTCGTGTTGTGGGCTGCACACTGAGCAATGGTATTTCGATGGAACCATCGCGACTATCGTAAGTGATGTCATTAAGATTGGCATTGAAGTGCGGTGTTGCAGTTGCCGCAATCGCAGTCATGTCCGACAAATTGTACAGAGGCGAAAGATGCGTTGGCAGATCGGTTTGTGTGGCCGTCGTGACAACTGTGTTGTCATTGCTCGCCGCAATCGGATAGTACATGAAAGAGTGCAAAGAGGGCCCGCTTCCTGTTCCTGTTTGTGTTCCTGCCAAACACTTATTGGACTGCTGCCATTGCTGTTTGTTCTTGTATTCGATTAGTTCGTTGCGAAGCAGATCAATGTTGTTCCGCAGAGCAATGTTTTCGTCCATCTCCTTATAGAGTCGCGACTGCAAGTAGTTGTTATGGCCAGACTGTCGCTGCAGCTTGTCGCTAGATTCGCGCAGCATTGTCTCCAAGAAGTTTTTTCTTGAATCCAAAAAGTAATTTTCATTCATCAGACGTTCGTAACTTTCGTCTCGAGGATGTGCTGTGTTTGTATCGCTGCTGTTTGCCACAGACATGGATTCCTCCTGATGCTGCTGATGGTGACGATCGTCGTTATCGTCTCGCGGCGTCAATGTTTCGGGCATCGAACGATGCCGTTGAAATGCCCCAGCAGAGTTAGCATTGCTGCCCAACTGTCCGCCTTTTCCCTTGCTGCCTTTGCCATCCAATTCGGCAATATATTTTGCCACCTTGCTGGTCACATGCTTATAGCGTCGCTTCGTGTATGCTGAGTGAATGTCCTGATAGGATATCGCTTTGCTGTTCCTCGCCCTGCCCAGTTGCTGCCCCTCATTGTTGCCCAAGTCTGTGAAAATTGTTCTTAACTCTCGATCATAACATTTATCTTTATATGCCTATTCACCATTCTTGACCTCATCGCGATCGTGATCATGCTCGAGTCCCACAGGATCGCTGGCGCAAGTTTCTTCCGAGCAATCGCTGTTTAGAAATGGCGTCTCATTGTTTCCGGAAATCTGGAAATGTTCGTTGCCCGTTGCTACCGATCCCGATGTGGTGGGAATATTGTGACAAACGCTGTATTGCCGCTGCAAGCTGTTTGATTTGCTAGCTCTTGTGTTGTTCAACTCGTCGAAGAGTTCATCTGAGGGAAAACTTTCATCCATCAAACTCATGTTACAAAAAATACATAAATTTTCACTTGCACTGCACGTTTCACATTTAACCTTTATAATTACAGTTGGAAAGGCGGCGTTACAGTTAGTTAGAAAGCTCGAGTGGTGTGACCAGCAAGCTAAAATACTGTATACAATCGAATATGCTGTTTAATAATAGCTATAATCCATTAATTGTAAATATGTATCATATCAATATCAATCAACTAATAAATTACTACATTTCGTATAAACACTAATTAAGTAGAAAGGGCAATTTTAAATATGGTCGCGCAATATATTTTATCGATAAACATTTATACTGTCTAATAATGTAGATGGTATATTTTAGTGCTTTTCTTAGATAAAAGCTGCAGTCACGCTGTAGCTGAATGACAGCCCTGCTTTTCTGCACGAGCCGGCATCATAGTTGCTCGAAATTTCTAATAGAACGTAAATTTTTTGTTTTGTAAGGTCCCCAGCTAAATTTACAGACAATTCAACAATGTCTCTAGAACAGGTGAGTTATACTTGCTATTAACTACGTATTACATCTATCTGATATTTTTATATTTTGTATTACAAACAAACAGCTCAAGGCGGATTCTAGCGAATTCGGCGCGTTGTTGGAGCAGGCGAAGGGAGCGCGTGTTAAGGCGGCTTTAACGCAGGCCAAAGCCGAAGTGGATCGGGAAATTATCAATTTGGAGATTAAGGCGCGCCTGGCTGCTGAACGCCAGGCATCTGGTGGCACAGCTGGCAGCGATACTAAAAGGTAAGTAAGTGTATGTAGTTGAATTCAACTAAGACTAAATGTGAAATTTTACTGATTCGTAGATATTTGCACGAATTAACCGACTATGGCTGGGATCAGAGTGCCAAGTTTGTGAAGCTATTCATTACGCTAAATGGCGTACAGCAATGCCAAGAAGATGCGGTCACTGTCAACTACACAGAACACTCACTGCAGCTGCACGTGCGCGATCTTAATGGGAAGGACTTTGGATTGAGCGTCAACAATCTGTTGTTTGCCATCGATGTAGCGAAGAGTTACCGCAAAATAAAGACCGACATGGTGGCCATTTATTTGAAGAAAGCAGAGGAGGGCCAAAACTGGGACGTGCTCACATCCATACAGAAGCGCTTGAAGCAGAAGGCGGACAACGAATTGGCCAAGGATAATGCAAATCCAGAGGAGGCGCTGGTCAACATTATGAAGAAAATGTACAACAGCGGCGATTCAAAGACGAAACAGGTCATTGCCAAGGCCTGGACTGAAAGTCAGGAGAAGGCGCGTTTTGGTCAGGATGCTAACGGTGGTCCTGGTGGTGGCCTAGGCGGTGGTCTCGGCGGACTTGGGGATCTCGGCAGTCTGGGAAATTTGTAGATAGGAGACGTATTCACATACTTAATGTGATATGCACAAAATTGATAAATGTATGTATGGAGATGCTGGCGTAAAATTCCACAAGTTTAAAATAAAACTAAAATAACATAATACAATAATGTGCAAATGTAAAAACTTCAATAAGAAATATTGAAGCAGATATTGAAAAGGGTAAGGACAATATAGAAAACTGAGGAAGATATTAAAAGGATCATTTATATCCTTAAAAAGGTAAGTATCTAAAAGTCCTGTTCAAATGTTTTAAAGGGGAACTGTTGAACTGTAGTAGACGCAGTTGTTGTTGTTACCCATTTGACAGATATTTATTGTATTGCAATTTTTAGTAAAGAAATCAATATTTGAAATATTCTACCAGGCCAACAGAAGTGGGCAGCAAGTAGTTAGGCAGAAAGTTACTTGCTTAGGATCCACAACGCAGCAAGTCTTCTCTGAGATGACCACAGAGTTGTCAGCTTCTCTTCTCCTGAATTTGGCTGTGGTTGTTGCTACTGATATAGTTGTTGTAATGGTCGAAGCGGTTGTTGTTGTTGTAGTGGACGATGCAGTTGTTGTTGTTGTTGTTGTGCGATCTCACCAGAAACGGCTAAAAAGTAACAAGTCAGCAAGTGAAATACCAGGCGAACATAAATCAGCAGCAAGCAGAAATGCCGAAAATCATTTGCTTACTGAGTGGCGCCAATTTTGAAAATATAATATAATTTTGCTCATCCTGAAAGTATGCTACACAAATTATTTTGCTGATGAACTGCTTGCTGCGCTATACAATTTTTTTTGGCATACTTTAAGGATGAACAAATATTATTGTGTTTTCAGTAGCAAACCATAGATGGCGCCACAAATAATTTTTTGTAAATTTGCTTGCTGCTGATTTATGTTCGCCTGGTATTTCACTTGCTGATATGTCACTTTTGAGCCGATTGCAGCAGCATCGAATCTTAACAACAAAAACTAATTTACTGATATAGCAACGGATAGATGGCGTCAGGTGAGTGACTTGTTGTATTTCTGCTTGCTGCTTGTTTATGTTCGCCTGGCATTTTACTTGCTGACGTGGCTCTAGCCGTTGGCAGTGAATTAAATTTAACAATAACAATAACAACTACATGCACTGAAATAATAAAAACAACACCTTCTACAACAACTAATACCACGTTAATTAGAACAACAACGTGTGTGTGAACAATTCCCCGAAAATAATTTATAAAAAAAGTTAGCAATATTAAATATTTACTTGACTACCTGTGAAAGAATATAATTAATTCTTTTATTATTCACTTTTTATACTATATATTGAGGATACCTCATTGATATTTAAACTTACTATAGGGATTTCCCTCTCTCGGTCTCACCATCACTAAAAGTCTTTTTTTTTTCAAATTGGTTTTTTGAAGTTTAATCAAATTTATGTAGTTTTAATTTCGATCGTCCATTTAAAAATAATAATTGATACCCAATTCAGCGCCTTGGTGATAGGCAACGTAGAATCTTTAATTAAAATCCGAATCCGAATTCGAATTTGAATGCATTAATTAGCTGTCAAAAATGTTGAGAAAGCAAAACGTCTGATTTTAGCTAATTAGATGCACTCGCTAATTTACCTTGACGAGAGACAGGTGGTGAGCACAGCGATGACTCGTTGCGCACAAATTTCGCAGCCAAGTGTAGCGAGATGTCATCCATCGTGCGTAATGACTCCATTTTTCTATAATTATTATGCAGACAGGCGACTTCTACATACTTACGGAATGCCACGAAAACAAGTGCGAACCATATCGAAATATATATTGTATATGTATATGAATAATCATCATAAAGAAGAACAGATTTGGTATAGCGTATATACTCGTATTTATTTGTATTAAATTCTTGTGATTAAAATCAATAATGTTGTTTGCTGTTTTGCTTGCAATACATGTATTCGTAATGTAATCTATTCCATTTTTAATAGTTAGTTTGCTTTAAATGGTTTCGTATTAATTAATTGTATTTTAAATACATTTTCATATATGTTTTTTTGCATTTTATCAATTTCCCCGAAAATAACAATTCAAAAAAAAAGGAAGTTAGAGCAAAATATAATTGAGAGAAAAGGAGAAACACATCAGCAGATGCTTTGTCTATCAGTTCGTCCGTCCGTCCGTCCGTTCTTATTGTTATATTGTTATTCAATTATAGTTAAGCAATTTCAATTCTTACATTTTGTATGTGCGTGTGTTGTAAACAATTAAATTGTTCAACTCTCTCTTCATTGCAGAAATCATTAATTGTTGTGTTTTGATTTGATCTAAATATATGTCTCGTAATAATTGGTTGTGAATTAGCATAGTTAGGAGCCAGAGCTCTCGATTTGTATATAGTATATATATGTATACAGAGCATATATGTATGTGTGTTTAATTGTTTAAGTATATGTGTATGTTGTCTATATATATATATAATTATAGAATAATTATGTATGTTTGGTTTACACTCAACTCGGAAATCATTTAACAAACATCGAACAGAACACGTCAAGTTTGAAGATATTATTAAGGCCGATTCCAACAAAGATTAAACAAAGCATATGCAATATATATAATATACAATATATGTATATCATGTAAAAGGTACGACGTACTAATTATGGGTTAACTTTAATCCACACAATTAAAAAAAACATTAAAAAAAAAGCAAATTATTTATATGCAATAATACGTCATCATTGCAGTTAAACTAAGCAAATATATTTATTACTGATCTCTCTGATAACTGTTTCTCTCTCTCCCTTCGTCTCTTGTCCCTTTGTCGACATTATCGATAGTAAGGTTATGGGCTGCGATATAGATAGTATTATAAGTAAGTAGTATCCATTATAAGTGTTTGTAAGATTCGAAAAGATTTTGTGACTTGTTTTTTTATAGGGGGGAAATCGGAATTAGATATCAATAAAGATAAAGATATTGTGTTTGTATATCTGTGTTGTAAGTGTGTGTTTGCCTTGACCTAAGTAAAGCACCAAATTCGTTTGTTCTACGCTCTGTGATCGGAACCTTGTTGCCTAACTACTGCATATACTAACATACCATAAATACCATATCAAATCGTACTATGATACTCTCTTCTCTTTTCCGCTTCGTTTCTTTTCTTTTGTTTTTTTTTTTGCTGTAAAATCGCATTTTCTTGTGTTAAAAGCTTTTCCCTTTCTCTCGCTTGCTTTGTATATAAAAATAAATGTTCCTTTTCTAAGACTATGCTGGAAAATAGCAAGCACTTGCACACACTCACACATCGCACACATACACACACACACACATCGCACACACACACAACCACACACACAAATACACGCACAACAATCAGTCCTACGAATTTCCACTTCTATATACACTACATTCATGTGCGTGTCTCTGTCTGTGTATCTGTGTGTGTGTGTGTGTGTGATATTGCTGTGTATGTGTTTTTTTCTTCTAATCATAAAACTTCTAGAAAATTACGCATTCTCCTTTATATATGGGAATCTGAGGGGATCTTGAGGGGATTCTACTAAGTTCTATCACGACAGTTATGCATTCTCATATATATATATATGTATATATATGTATTTTAAAATGTTTCACTCTCTTCTTAGTGCTATTAAAAAAATCGATTATAGCTGGAAATTTGTAAAATTTTGTTTGTTGAAAGTCTCAATTTTGGATTGTAAATGTTTGGTTCACTTGGCGCAACAACAATCAAAGTACCCAAAAAAACAAAAAGGAAAAAACAGTTTTCACTGCTCGCTAGCAACGAGATCAACGACTAGCGAGTGGCGAGTGATGAAGCAACGAATGCTGGTTAACGAGTGGCGAGTACGCAGCTCGCAAATGCAACAAATAATAATGTGCAGCGAGTAATAAAACGAGTTAGCGTATAGAAAAGAAATGCAACGAGTGCGAGTCATCGGAATGTAGCGGAGTTACAAAATAAATGATTGATATGCAAAATAACGAGTGACAGGTCAGCAAGGCAATGAGTGCACACATGCGAAAGTAACGAGTGGCAAGTAAAATAATACAAGAACAGAAGTAACGAGTGAGGCGTTGTGATTAGAAGACGTGTGCCAACGTGTGCCCCACTACTGGTTGAAAGTAACGAGTGGCGAGTAGTAGTTGTTGTGTAGTACAAAATGCAACACAGTGCTGTTGGGTGTTTTTTTCTGTTCAACTTTTTCGATTTGTTGTTGCGCCATCTGTGGATACCTGATGAGGCAGTTCTAATTGCATTGTTATTGATTACGCTTTAAATATATGTATATATATGTATGTATGTATGTGTAGATAGATACGGTACTATACTGTACATGGATATAGATAGATCTACTCTCGTATGTTGTGTATGAGGTTCATTGGAACGGTTCCGTTCGCTTCGTTTGCATCTGATTCGCTTCGGTTCGGTTCGGTTCGGTTCGACTGTATTCTGGTTTTTGGTTCGGTTCAACGCACAACCACACACACACGCACGCACGCACAGACGGACAATTCCAACTTGACCCTAACAGTAGCATAACACCTTAACTAACCCCCCATATGCCCATTCCCAATCCCATTCCCCTTTCGTCCAGTTTCATTATTGTTCTTCTCTTTTGGGGGGGTTTTTCAGAAAACGCTCGGAAGTAGTTTCACATTGACCTGCGACATCGACCGGGGCCTTGGCCGCAGACGGGCGAGCGCAATTGTCCGGACGCTGGGCGTCCGCACGTGCCGTTAATAAAGCTCCGTATGATGACGCACTGGCGCCGGAATCTTGGACATGCCACGTTCCCGTCGCGGCGAAATGACGGCCGCTGCAGCTGCCGCCCCTGCTGAATGATTGCTGCCACACGAGGAGGCCGCCGAGCTGGAGCGCTTAGAGCGCGCCTTGGCCGGCGGTGAGCAGCTCTCGGAACGCTCCGGATTGCCATTGCTGTGCACCCAGGCGCTGGTAAAGTCCTCATACACCGGGGTCTTTTTCCCATTGCTGCTGGGCCTCGGCTGCTGCTGTTGTTGCTGTTGCTCCTTGGCATCCTTGCTGTGGTGTTGCTGCTGATTGCCGGCGGCGTAACGCGAGAGCAGCGTCTTCATCTTTTCGAGTATCTGGGCATCGTTCTTGGCACTGCTCGCCGCCTCCAGCAGCTGCTGTGCGAGCGGCGATGAGGCATGATTCTTTACCGGCGATGTGGTCAGCGAGCTGCTGCAGCCGCGCACACGACGTCCGTTGCTATCGTAGAGGATCTGAGAGGAGCGCGTCTTGGCATTACGCTCAAACGGCGACGTTGTTGTTGTTGGCGGCGTAAACGTATCGCTGCTGATTGTGGGACGCTTCTTGCTGGGCAGAGCACTCGCTGCACTGCGTCCACTCCACGTGTTCGTCACATCGCGCACCAGCGGCAACTGCGATGCCTTGTTACCCCGTGCTGCCGTTGTCGTGGCTGTTGCTGTTGTTGGCGGACGTCGCACCGAGCGATACACGGGCTGTTTGCGACTGAAGTTGTTGCTGCTGCTGCTGCTCCCGCTGGCGGTGGCAACACCGGAACGCGTGCTCAGATCCTGAAGACTACCGCCGGCACCGCTGCAGGTGCTGTTATCGATGCTGCTGCGACGGCGTCGCTGCGCCAGCGGCGATCGTGGTATTTTGCTTGAGGCCTGTGTGGTGGACACCTTGATGTGTTCCCGCTCTGGCTCCTGTTCCGGCTCCTGATCCTGTTCCTGATCCTGCTCTGTGGTCACCGTGATCACGTCGTCGGTGATGTAGACACCCGACTGCGCAAACTTGTTGTCGACAGTATAGGCGGGCTTAAACTTGGAGTTTAGCTTGGGCTTGGGCAGTGCCAACACCGCAGGCAGAGATTGCGGACCATCGATGTAGTCCGGCTCATCGTCCTCGTCCTCCTCTTCCCCCTCCTCGGGTTGCTCCTCCAGCTGCTGCTGCTGCTGCTGCAGTTGCTTTGATTGCTCAGGCTCAGCTTCATCTGTGGGCGAAATTTGCGAGTCGCTCGAAGTTTGATCTAGACGCGCTATGAAAAGAAAGACAGAAAATAGTTATCAGTTAGGAGAATTATGTCCTCTAAATGGATGACATACATAGGAAACCTTAACCTTAGTTCTTAAATCTTAGATCAATTATTATCTAACTGTTAAGTTAACAAAAACAAATCATTACACATAAGTAAAACGAATATTCCGACACCGTAAGATGGATGAGAAAGTTCTTTTTTCTCTTATTTAGGAATCGAATTTTGTTTGTCTCAGAAATTTGTCTGTTCTCATATTATCATAGGCAAGAAATGATCCCCGACATCACTCAACTCTTATTTTTAGGCTATCTTTAGCTTGGGGTATAGTTAGGGAACATAAGGAACATACCTTGGCTTTCAGCGTCCTCGATGGAGGCCTGACTGTGGAGCGACTCGCGTTTCTGTGCGTTCGACTGGATGACGCCCAGACTGCGATAGCCCTCATCGCTTATTTCGCTGCCATTGTCGCTGATATTCTCGAATTTGCTATTCTGTTCCGGCTGTGCTCCTGCCGAGCCTGTTGTTGTGCCTGCAACTCCAGCTGCTGTCTCCTCCTTGGGCACATCCTGTGAGTTCTGTTTCTGCTGCTTGCGCATGTCACTCATCAGACGACGCTGACTTGGCGACATGCTGCGTCTCGCCAGACTCGGAGATCCCTGCAATGTCTCCATTGTTGTCGCTGTCGTTGTTGCGCCTCCGCCTCCGATTCCGTTTCCGATTCCATTTGTATTTCCGTTGCTCGTTTGGTTGAGGAACTTGCGCTGTGGCGTTGGACTGCGACTGCGATGCTTGTTTGTGAAGCCAGCACTAGGCGATAGATTCGACACGACACCAACTCCGGTGTTAGCTGTGGGCGAGGCGGAACCAGCTCCAGTTCCAGTTCCAGCTCCAGCTCCAGTTGCGTTTCCAGGGGAAGTTGTGGAGATGATGCGACGAGCTGCATGCGGTGAACTGAAAAATTGAATGAGATACAGATACGATGCAAAATTAGAGGAAGCGAATGCAAAAAGAACACTGATATTCTCCCATCGACTTATAGTCGATCAATATCACGATGAGTAAACATTTACAATTAACATCGTGATCTTTGCGAATCGATTATATATATATATATATATTATATATTATTTGTTATCACATTTCACGTGTGTGCATTGTCAACTACAAATAACAATTGAAACAGGCCTTTCAATTCTAATCTTCAAGCGATTATTGTGGTCAATTCTCCTAACTGATAACGAGTGACTAGCGATGATAGTTTCACCGTATTTCCGTCGTATGAGTCGGCGTACAACACACAGCTATAAATAGTTATGGAGCCAATAAAACTACAATTATTGATTGCAGCCTTCACAAGCCTTCATAAATAAATGTTTTGGGACGTAGGGAACTCAAAGAGTGAAACCTATTTAAGGTGGAGGGTGGAAACGAATGGAATGGAACACAATGCAAACAAACACTGTGTTAAATTTTGGTATTTTTCACTATGTTAATATAGTATTAATATTAATATTAATATTATTTTTTTATAATATTAACTTGTTGTCAACAGTAAGGATGGCAACCCTAACTTACTTAGCACGTAGGGAACTCAAATAGTGAAACCTATTTAAGGTGAAGGGTGAAAACGAATGGAATGGAACACAATATGCAAGCATTTCAAGCCTGCGGTATATTTAAGTATTGTTCATTAATTTGGTATATTTTAGCCTACAAAGAAAAATATATGTTTTGGAGCGTAGGGAACTCGAATAGTGAAACCTATTTAAGGTGGAAAGGAATGGAATGGAACACAATGCACAAGCACTGCAAGCATGTGGTACATTTTGGTATTTTGCGCTTTGTTAATATGGTATATTTTTTTAATATTAATATTTTACTTGTTGTCAACAGTAAGGATGGCAACCCTAACTTAATATATGTATATTATTGATTGCAGCCTACATACGAAAATATATATTTGGAGCGTAGGGAACTCGAATAGTGAAACCTATTTCAGGTGGAGGGTGAAAACGAATGGAATGGAACACAATATGCAAGCATTTCAAGCCTGCGGTATATTTTAGTATTGCTCGCTACATTAATTTGGTATATTTTAGAGTAAGGTTGTTAACCCTAACTTAATATATATTATTGATTGCAGCCTACAAAGAAAATATATGTTTTGGAGCGTAGGGAACTCGAATAAGGAAACAATATTTGGGGTGAATTGCCTAGCGAAGGATGGAAACGAGTGGAACGGAACATTTTAGTATTTTGCATTATATTAATGTGGTACATTTTAAAAGACTTCTTGGCAAACCTAACTAAATACATATATATTCTCATTGGATGAAGCAATTTCTCTGAAATGAAATCGGGAAGCTGCACTCGCGGTTAACTTTGTGCTAACTATGCAAATGTACTACTAAAGTGCCAGCTAAATGAATAAGTGACGTGCATTTTGTCTAGCTTAACTGCGACGCATCTGTTCCTCTTTCCGTCTCCCCTCCCACTCTTCTCTTATAATGGAGCTACTAATGGAGCACTCAAGTGGCATCATTCTGAGCTGCTGCTCGCTCTACCATCATTATGCGGCTTTATGCATGCAATTAACGCTGGCGATAACAACTTAATGCATGTTCTGCTCCCTTCTACCTCCCTCTCTCTTCACCTTCCGACCCCCTTTCGGTTTAGTTTTTCACATTAATGCGAAGCTGTCTCGCTGTCGTTGTCACTGATTTGACTCACCGTTCGTATATCACCTGCGCATTGTGCAGTTCGATGCCGCCGCCTCCTCCTCCTCCTCCGGTTCCATTGGGCGACTGCGAGTTGCTGTTACGGGGCAGCAGACGAGCGGTGATGGAGCTGCGATGCTGGGCGCGACAACGGCAAGGATCGTGCTTGTCCAGATAATGCGACAACGTATCCCAACCGCCGCCCACACGCACCATCACATGGGATCGCAGGATCTGCAAAGATGGAACACAAATGCATTGTAGAGGAGCATTCAATGGCATCGGAAACTTCTTTTGTACGTATGGAGTTGTTGCTTTGGCCTTTACTTACGCGCACAAAGATGAGCACTTTGGTGTCGCCAATGCGATATTTGCCCTCGGAGACGCGCACCATGGGAAACTGTGAGGGGCACGTGCATTTCTCCACCAAATCTCTGACCTGCAATCCAAAACGAAAAGACAAAAAAAGACAAAAAAAAGCAAGAAAATGTTAGAAAATGTATAAAAATGTGTCAGCTCTCGCGCCCGTCTCTTTCGCTCTCCTCTCTCTCTATCTCTCTCTTTCTGTGTCTATAGTCAACCCGCGGCGTGACCCCGTAGGGCATTGCATAAGATCAAGAGCCACAGGCGATCACAACGCCAAACAAATGCAATCCCAACGACCACAAAGCTATCTATCGACTGTGGACTGTAAACTGGACGCGACATTAGAGATGTGCAACAGTTGAGATGAGCACGAAGTGAGACTAGCCAAAAGATATTTCAAAAAAAAGTCTTTGAACCAGAGAAAGTTATTGTATAATAAAATTTGATTTAAAATATTGAATTCGTATAATTTTTATCACCGATAATTCGTGTGTAAAATAAACTGCAAATCATTACTGTTTATTTTTAATCATAAATTCAAAAACATTATTGTTCTTTCATTTCGAAATTCAACTCAATTCATTCAATTCTGTAATTATATTTTTTAGGGGCTGCTGTGAACTCAAAACTTCGACTAGAGGATCATAAATACAAAGAAAATTTCAATATATATTGAAAGCCTTCTATCTATATACGTATTTATGTAATTATTATTATTCATATTATATACGAAGATAATAATAATAATAGTAGTACAGTATAATAAACTGAAATAATAATGTTTCCTGCTGAGGACAATTGCTGCTACTGTTCTACTTTTGACGACTGCTGATCAAATTCTTAAGACTTCTCATCTGTTTCCAACTAGAGGTGGAGAACAATCGTTGGCACTATCGACACTACCGATAGTAGCAGACACTATCGATGGTACACAATTGACTATCGTCGTATATTTATGGCGCCCACTTTCGATAGTTCTCACTCTCTACAGCTTCCAACAGCTGGTTATTTACTACTATCAACTTGCTAATGCCAATACCAATACCGATAGGAAGTATTGACTAGCCTCCATTGCTGTTATAAAGTATAAAGCACAGTTGCATCTCTATCATTTCAGCTGCGTTTCAAATATGTGTCTTATACCTTTTTACTATACTATCTTTCTTTATCTACATTTCACGAAACATTTTCTGTATTTTCAGCCACAACTATTGCTGATGCTTGTACAGTTTAATTTATTCTTTTTGTCATCCACTTCGTTGCGTGTCACGCGCTCATCTGCAGCGATGTTCCGAGTGTTGCTGCTGTGGATCAATGGGCTGTGGGCAATGCATTGCGACTGCATAAATTCACGCGCTGCCATTGTCCGATGGCCGAGCAAATGATCAAACAAATGAGCGGAACAGCAAACGAATCGACTTGGCTTCCATTCGGCAGTCAACAGTCAGCCAGCCAGCCAGACAGACAGACAGACAGCTGGACCAAAGCCCAGGGCAACTGGCTCCTTCTTGTTGGTATTGCTGTTGTCGTTGTCGATGTTGTTGTTGATTCGTGTCTGTAGGGAGCTGCTTGAGCAGCGTCTGTTGGCCAAGTTAGCTACTGTGCCGGCGACGTCGCCTTTGACAGGCCTTCGAATTCGAATTCGACTGCGACTGCGACTTTGCTTTGGACTGCGCTAACAAAGCTCAACTTTTGGCCAGGCTAACAACAACTGCAACACGAACAACGAGACAAAAAAGCAAACAGACAAAACGCATTTGCACCTTTGAACTTCGCTAGTTGCAAGCCAAAAAAAAAATACCCAGCAATCAAGTCAACTGTCAGCGGGGCATGCACAGCAACAACAACAACAACAACAACAACAACAACAACAACAACAACAACAACAACAACAACAACAACAACAACAACTACAACTAATCAACTAAACAATAACTTAACTTTGTCATCACAATTCAGCAATCTTAATACTTGAAAAATATATTCAAACTTTGCATCAAGTAACTAAATTGATCTCTAAAGAGTACTGAATGGTTGCTGCTGTCAAAGGAGCAACACATTAAACAGGATATCTACAGCGTATTCGTGAGTCGAGCATTGTCAGCTGAAGTTAGCTAAGGACAGGACTGCAGGAATGATTGGGAACTGTGCCACAGCTGTATGCGTGCCACAGCAGCAACTGTTGCTGCGGTGTGGGGTCAGGGGCAGAAGGAGAGAGGAGAGGGAGGTTGAGTTGCTGTTTGGTGGGTGCCTTTTGTGTGGTAAGTCGACATCACAATAAATCTAGCATTTGGCGATAAGCCGCAAAAAGAGATCTGGCCATCGACAACACGGCAATGGCAACAGCAACAGCAACAACCAGCAACAACATCAATGGCAGCAACGGCAGCAACAGGCAACAATCTTGGCATGACTGTGACGCATGCGAGATTAGCTGGCGCTGGCAATGGCGCTGTGATCCTGGCCAGGCCATAAATCGTAAGCAGCAGCAGCAGCAACAACAACAATGCTGCACAACAACACAGCAACAACAAACAGCAGCCACAGCAATGTTGACGACGCGGACGTGCCAAACGGCAGCGACAAATGATTCGTGGCTCGTTTTTTTGGCCGTGGTGGCACATCATTTGATTTTCGACAAGTTGTTGAGGCTATTTGCTGATTTGGCAGCAGCAGCGGCAGCAACTGTTGCCGTGCCCGGTTGCCGTTGCCTAACAAATTGATTGGCCGACTGAGTGATCGCCGCAGACAACAAGCAGGAGGCAGGAGACTCCAACTACGAAGTCGAAATCGAAGTTGTTGTAGTCGCAATTGCAAGTCAAGCTCAGCTCAGCTCAGCTTCAGCAACCATTGAGCATGTCCGCCCGCCGGGCCACTTTGCCATTGTTGCGATGGCTGTTGCTGTTGTTGCTGACAATGTTTGTGGCAGCATGTGGCAGACAGCGAGGCATGTCCATGTTGCGTCCAATAAATGCGCAACGATTTAACCAGCCATCCATCCAGCTGCTGTCGATTGTGGCAACCCATTGACAGCCGCAGCAGCCGAAGCAGCAGCAACCAATGTTGCTGTTGCCGTTGCTGTTGCATTGATGTCAATGTTGCTGGCGGCGTGAGGAAATGTTTGTGCATGGCTTTTCATTAGTTTTCCGATTTTTGCCGATTTTGGCGATTTTGCTCCTCAATCCTTGGGCGCTGCCGTTGTTTTGTTGCTTGTACATTGTTGCCGCTGCTGTGGCTGCTGCTGCATGTTGTCGTCGCTTGTTGCTTGTTTGGCCGTTGCTCGTTTCTTGTTGTCATCGCGCAATCGCTGCTCGCAGTCACACTTGCAATTACATTGCCAATTGCGATTTGTTGTAATTGTTGTTGGCACATCGGCAGGCAACATTGTGGCGCCACCGGGCAGCCGCAGCAGCAGCAACAGCAACAGCAACAGCAACAGTGTAACACGACAACACGCCTCGAACATCTTGTCAAATTAATTAACAATGTGATGAGACCACAAATGTGACATAAGCAACAGCATCAGCAACAATTGAAATTGAAATTGAATTGCAACTGTAACTACAACTGCAACCAATTGCAATTGCAACACTTAGCAGCAATAAACATCAATAGATTAATCAATAATTAAATTGCAATGGTTATTTTTGAGAGTTTCGATCTATTAAAGCAACAATTTATCCTTATTTAAATGTGTTTAGTTGAAGAACTTATTTATCGATTTCAAATACTACAACTCAAAATTCAAAACAAGTAAGAAAGTTATCCATTGTGATTGAAAGCAAAACACAAAATATATACAACAAAAATACTAAAGGCTGTATTTGGTATATATGTATAAACCAAACGTTTTTCCCAAACCAAACTTTTTCCTCATTAACTTTCTGTTCGTAACCAAATTTTCAGAAATTATAAATACTGTAGTTGTTATTGTATGTATCAAAAATAGTTTCAGATTACGCTTGTTAATCGATTTGTATCGATGGAGGCGTGGCAAAATTTGGAAACAAACTTGTATCAACGGACAGACAGCTAGACAGACGGACATGGCTACATCGTCCTGACTGTTGATGCTGATCAATTATATATACATATACTTTATATTCGATTAATTATTTCATACTATTTTCAGGTTGATAAAATACAAAATAAATACAGAAATAAATAACTAACATGTTTTGACACTGACTTTATAAAACTACAGTCTACATAAAGTAAAGCCAAACATATCACATAGTGATAGAAATAATGCTCAACTTAAATTGAATTTCAATCGGTAGTTTGGCATGTTTTAAATTCTCTGTGGTTGGACATTTTGTGAAGTTTTTGGGATACAACGAAACCACATTAAGCTAGGCAGTTGGTTTCTAGTTTCTATGCTACAATTTGTTGTCAATATTCATCTATTGAAAAGACTAGAGAGAAATTTCGTATGCATAAAGTGTGAATCAGAATCTGTTGGATGCCACCAAAAGAGGCAAACAGTTGTGTGCTCACACAGATCACGATTTGTGGCTACGTTTTATGGTTGCAGCGGGCGGGCGATATCAATGATTGTTGACTTTGGGGGTAATGGGTAATGCACATACAATATCCGATATCCGTTTATAGCCAAAGTCTCCCACCCCACAATTAAGCGTTGCATTTGTTGCTGTTCTTGCTTTTGATTTGTTTTGACCAAGTTTGAAACTGGAAACTTTAAGCCATGGCTAAAAATGGACATGAGAAAAGTCGTTGCACACAATCGGAGAGAAATACAAAAAACTCATGAGCCGTCACCACAAAGACAAAAACTAATGCAAAGAGCAACAAGATGAAGAACAAGGGAAAAGAGAAAACACAACTAGAGAGCGATAGACACAGTAATCGATAGCAGATTCGATAGGTTGACTCACCATCTCATCGAGACTCTTGAGATCGTTGGTAACGATCTGTGGCTGTGGTCCATACATCAGCATCGGATCCTTGTCGTTCTCATCCTCATTCTCCGTATCGCTATCGTACAGATCCGTTTCGTTGGCCACACACTCGGCGCCAACAGGTGGCGCCTCCGTTTGTGTACCGCTCTCCGCACAGCCGTTGCTCGTCTGGGTGCCACAGCCAATGCCGTTACCGTTACCGTTGCCGCTGCCAACACCGATGCCGACGCCATTCGCCTTGTTGTCGGCGGCAATTTCGCGATCGATTTGTCGCTCCATTTGCACCAGCATGGGCGCTAGCATTCCTATAAATTAACACAAGCATCGTCATTCGATTAGTTATCGATCAGTCGACAGTCAGTCAGCGTCGCTCGATCGATTAATCGATCACTTACCGAACTTGGCGCCACGTCGCGCCACCTCGAGCAGACAGAGAATCACATGCTTCTCGTTCTTGCGCATTATCAGATCGTCCGTTTCGAACAGCAGGCACTCGATGATTTTAAGGCTCTTTCTGCGAATTAAGAATGGGTAATCGATAACACATTTATTAGTGATGTTGCCAAGTCGAAATCTATCGCAGCTACATGGCGATCTTTGCCAGGAGTTTCTTAATTTGTATTAGTTGCATATCGTATTTATATTTGGTAATATTATTTTGTACTTTTTAGATAATATTTTGTTATAAATAAGAAACTTTACATTAATATATAATTCTGTTATTTTTTGTCATTTTTGGCTTTTAACTATTCAAATCATTTATTTCATATTTATATTTTGTGTTGCAGTTTTAGTTCTCTAATTTGTGGACACTAAATTTCGAACCTTTATATTAATATTAATATTATTTCATGTAATTTTTGGCTTTCAACTATTGAAATCATTTATGACATATATTTAGTACTTTAATGTTTTAATTTTAAGCTGAGTATTGTCATTGAATTAATACTAAGGCTTTTTTTAAGGCTTTATAGGAGCTATTTTAGCCATTATTTATTGACATACAGACAACAATTAAATAATTCTATTTGATGATTTTAAAATTTGTCTTATTATGTTTCAAAATTTGTAATTAATTATTATTTCACTTATTTTATTTGTATATACAGTTTTTTAATTTAAAGCATTTTATTCAGTGAATTGAAAGATCAATCTAGAAACATTTATTGAAACTAACTCAAAGCTCCATTGCAGCTGATAATATTATAAATTTATTATTCGATCTTTAATCAGTGACAGTTATGTGATATAACATAGCAGAAGATTCTGCCGTGAAAATCTGGTAATAGTACTATGTCAATATACCAAATATAGCCAACGGTATATTTAAGTATTTTTGCGGTATATTAATTAGGTATCGAGTCGAAGGCCACAGCTGCAAATATTCTCTTTTGTATTTAAATGTGGTATTAAATACTATATCTAATATAATATATTAAAAAATAATTTGGTATATTTTATGAATAATACCGCATTGTTTTTGCTTTTATTCCAAATCGGTAGCGTCAGTATCTCTTACTTCTTCTTATTTCGTCTCTGTCATATTTGAACTGTCAATAACTTGCAATATATGGTGTGGCAAAATTATATTAGTTTCTTTAAATATTATTTATTTTAAACTCAAAATGTGATCTTGCTTCTTCATTCTTTTTCTCACTACTGATTCGTGTACATACTAATTTTCAGGGTGTACATATAAATTTTCAGTTTATACACATATTTTTAAATGATAATCAAATAAACGTTAGGAAATTTAATATTCAAATAAAATAAAGTTTTGCGACATATGATATGTAATTCTTCTCCTCTTCAGCTGCATTCTCTAGACACACAGACTTTGCATATTGTACAAGTTTTTGTGCCTGATCTTTGAGTTGTTGTTGTGCCTGCATCCATCAATCATCAATCAAAGATCAATCGCAGCAACTTGCTTTGATCTCTGATTGATGGCACAGAGATCGATGATGTGCGCTGAACTTACCTGCACCAGGTTATGAAGTTGGACACGTTGTCGCGGGAGAAGAAGGTGCCGCTCTTGGCGGTCGGCAGAAAGTGGACATTGCCCAGGGCGAGGATGGGGCCAGCTAATCCGGAAGTCATCGAGCGTGTCATTGATTTGTTGCGCGCCTGTCGCCGGGCCAAATAATCCTCGGCTGCTTGCCGCACATAATTTGCGTGCTGCAAATAAAAGCAAATAAACACCAAATTAAACGAGTGCACCAACAACAACAATAAATTAGAGACAAAAGATAGAGAGAGAGAGACATGAATGCAATGTGCAATGTGCGACTGCAAATCGCATTGCGATTCGAGTGAAAGTCAAAATGAAATATTTTTGGCTTATTCAAAAGCGCGACAAAAATCTAGAAAAAACGTTTATTTTTAAGTGTCGCAAGAATTTAGCGCAGCATTTTTAGGCTGACGGCGGCCAAGAAGCTGGCGACGGAGAAACAGGGAGGGAAGGGGAGGGAGGAAGGGAGAGTGGCAGCTACACACCTTTTTCCTCTAGCCCCCAACAACTTTCCCTCTCTCTCTTTCTCTTTTCAAAAGTGACTGTTGGCCATTGCAATCGACAGTTCAACTTTGCTTTGATTAAAAAGGGGAAGTACCGCAAATTGCGTGGGAAGGAAAGGGGGCGAGGGGAATGTCAGTTGGCGCCGCAATGTTACGCATAATTAATTAACACGCAGGCAGTGCAAAAAACTCAGACACACTCACAACACTCGTCACTCATCAGTCATCGCAGTCGCATTCGCATTCACAAATTTATTTTGTGAATGGCCCAAAAAAATGGGCACCTGACACAAATACTCTTCTCCTTCTCTTTCTATCTCTCTCTATTGCATTTCAGGTATTTTATAGCTCAAGCGAATAAAAAAGATTAAATAACTAACTAAAGAGATGCGCTCTTCAAATATTTAAATATTGCTTTTCGTTTAACCATATCACTTTGAATTTGTGTTCACAATTGTCATCCAACTGATAAGATGTTATATTGAAAAACTGCTAATTCTGTTAATTTAATATTAATTAATTAAACTTACTTCTTGCCTAAGCAGACAGATTGTTAATGAAGAAGCGAAAAATAAAATAATATATATAATATTATATTCAGAATACATTCTTGACAACTTTAACAAAGCAAAATCACAGTGAGCAAAGTCAAGAGGCTTCAAGAAAACTTTAACAAAATCACAGTTGAAGCTTTAACAAAGCTCAATTTATGACAGATCAAAGAAACACAATTCTTGCTGCAATTATATGAAACAAGTATGAAAACTTCAGTGGAGTGGAGATACCCGCTACACACTTTGAATAAATTCTAAAATTCTAAAAATATACCGAACTAAAATACCGAAAAAAGCTTAAAGCTTTAGTTGGTATATTGATATATGCAGTACTACATTCAAAATAAACCAAATTGTCAAAGTAACTAAGCTTTTTGGTATATTTTTAGTATATTTGTTCTCTTTCATATTTGTAGTTTGAGTCACATAAATTTGAGTATTTTTGCGGTATTTGTTTGGAATATTTGTTAAATACACTCACTTGACTGTAACTTTCTTACTTGTTTTTTTCTTCTTCTCATTTTTGTACTTTAAACGAAGTGCAAATAGATCAACGAATTTACACTGATTGTAGAGTGCAAACATTATTATTTCAATTGTAACAAGACCGTAAGTTACATCTTTAAGTTTTGTAAATTATTTGAAACATTTAAATTTCCATGAAAGTTTGGCAAACAGCCTAACTTGTTACCTGATTTCTTATACAGTCGCATTTAGTATACAAGTCCGTATCATAAATTACTTTTAAAATATGAATTACTCAAGCTGTAACTTTGGAAATATTTGATATATGATTCAATCGTTGAGTTTGTGATGAAGAAGTGTTCTTAAAATATTCATTTGATTTTACAATATAGTCGAGTATTTTAATCCGTATCCGCATCATATTCTAACCACAACTAAAATGAACTTTAGTCACAATCGTGTTAAACATTTCCTTATATAGATCGTTATTTCACTTTGTAGTATTTCTGCTGGCTGCTGGCGATTGTTGTGTTGCATTTCTCATTTCTCGCCGCCCGTTGTTGCAAGTGTTGACACTTGTTGCCTCCATTTCGACGCCCTCGTTGGCATTGATCGTCTCGAGTTGAGTTGAGCTGCAGCTTATGTCATCATCGTCATCATCATCGAAGTCGCGCGCGCGTGCTCGCCATCAACTCTCCACCTGTCCCACTCTCCTCGTTTCCCCCTTCTCACTATCTCTGTTGATGCGATGCCAAAAACGATTCAATCCCAATTCGAATTCGAGGCGATGCGATGCACGACGATCGCGAGACGTGTAATGCATTTCCATTTCCATTTCGATTTCGGTTTCGATTTCCATTTACATGCATTCGATATTCATTTATGCACATTTTTGTAATAATTTAATATTTAAACAATTTCAATATTTCCTTCTCTCCTCCACAGCCGATTATTATTATTATTATTATGATGTGTCGTGTTTTGCTTTTGCTGTTTTTTTCTGTTTTTTTTTGTTTATGGTTATCTCCTCGAACTGCATTGTAGTGTGCTTTATTTGGTGTTTATTGTTTACCCTAACCGATCCATAGAAGGGCAACATCATCATCAACATCAGACAGCTCTGACGTCTGTGGCGTGGGCGTGGCATTTACTCCCTTCTTTGGTTGTAAACAGGATAAGCCAAAGCCAAGCTACAATCTCTAGTTAGTATAATTAAGTAAGAGTATATGTTAGTGAAGTTAGTCACCATCGATGTCCGTCGCATTTCTTGTGTCTTCATCTTCAGCTCTTCTTCGCTCTTCGCACTGCATCATCTGCTTTGCTTTGACTCTTATCATTGAGCTGGGCACCGAGAAAGACGCCCACGTTGCAGTTGGCCAGAGGCGTTAAATAGCTCGGCTTCTCCTCTGCCCACGATTATTCAGTGAATCGAATACTATTCACCAACTACCATTCATTCATTCAGCATTAAGCATTCAATAATCGGCATTTGGCATTTAGCCTTCTTCTCCCGTTCGCCTCTTCGCTTCCCATCAAATTTATGAGCTGCAAGTTGAGCTGTAATACTCGTATTTTCGATCTCAAGCGATCTCAAAATATGCATCGAGAATCGCTGTCACTTTTCACTTTCGTAAGATAAAACTGCTATTATGACATCACACACACGTGTAAGTTGTAAACAGTGTTGGAAAGTGTGCAAAAGGGAGCTTGGATATGCTCTGAGTGCTTTCTACTAGAGATGACACAAAATGCTATTAGCTATTAGCGGTTTATGCACTTAATTGAATTAATTAATATCAATTAATATCTCTGATCATGTTTTTTAAATAGATTGTCAATTATTCATTGAAAATTTTATTCTTCGACTAATATTTATTTAAAGTATGTTTAGTTCGTCTCATATTCCAAGTTTTTCTAGCTATATTATTTTATTATAGACTTTCATTTTTAGCTATAATAATTAAATTTAAAAAAAGGGCATTTTGAATTCACTACTTATATTTTCTGTGTTTCTTTGCAATATTTAAATAAATATTTACGAAGACAGGGAAAATTTAAATAAATATATCGAAAGTTAATATGAGAAACTTTTGATATATTTATTTAAAGAGTGACTTTATGACTTTATGCCAAATTTAAGGCAATAATAAATAATGTTTAAAAACAAAAATGTATGGCCACAGCAATTCGGTTTCAATACAAAAATACATTAATTGATAACAAAGCAATCAGAACTAGCTTTTTTAATGACGATATATTCTAAACCATGCTGCCAATATTTCTAAATACATTCATCGATAACTAGTCGAACTTTGCACCTGTTTCGATAGCAAAGTATTGTCATTGACGGTGTCATTTCAATGTTGTGTGCAATTGTCAAGCTTAACGTTGATCCTGTTAAATAATTTGTATCACAATTTTCTCAACGTAAGTCAAAGAAAAGTGTCGTTGATTGTTTTAAATCGCATTTCTCCGTTTTGTTAGATGCCAACAATGGAATCTGAGACCGCGATGTCGCCGTTAGAGTATCAGGAGCAGGAGCAGGAGAAAATCGAGTTGATTGACGACGACAAGAAGTTGAAAGAGAAGCAAAAGATGTATCAGAAACTGAGGGATACCGAATGCAGAAAGTCATCCATGTCGGAGAAGCACAGCGATGAAAACGAGGAAAGGTCGAAGGAAGTGCTTAAGGAGTCTTCTGACCCATCGACCCAACCGGATGAAGAGTGTTTGATTCGCTCTCGCAAGCGTCGCTCGGACTCTCCGAGAACCGATTGCACGCCCTCAAAAATGGCGCCAGCAGAAGAAGCATTCCAATATGATCTTGACTGGGAACTGCATAAATTTACAGCGGATGTTGAGCAGACAAAGCAGGAGCAACAGGAAGAAGATGAGGAACAAACACAGCGACCAGAAGGCTGGATTTACGATCTAATCTCTCAATACGTGAGCACAAATATGTCGACGACATCGACGTCGTTCTTTGCCAACTATTGCGCCGCTGAAAAGTCGAAGAGTTTTGCACAACTAAACGAAGAAGAGCTCTTCGGAGAAGACAGCGACAGCGAGAACAAACCAAAGCCGACGGTTAAGCCCAAGAAGTCCGAAGAAGTCTCCGAACACCTCTTAGGAGAAGACAGCGACATCGAGAACAAACCAAAACCGATGGTGAAGCCCAAGAAGTCCGAGGAAGTCTCCGAAGAGCTCTTCGGGGAAAACAGCGACAGCGAGAACAAACCAAAGGCGATGGTGAAGCCCAAAAAGTCCGAGGAACTTCTCCACAGCGAATCGAAAGCAAATCAACTACAGCAGCAGCAGCAGCGGAAAGAACAGCAGCAGCTGCAACTGCAGTTGAAGTACGAAACGTTGCACGAGAAGCTTTCCCAAAAACATGAAGACATGCTCAAGAACTTTCAGCAGATGCTAATCAAATTGCTGCGCGAAGTCTCAGTCGAGATAACCAAGGAATTGTGCGGACAACAACCGAAGCAAGAAACGTTCAATCTGAATAAACTTGATGAGACTTGGTGTTTGCCATATGGCAGCGATAGCAAGGTGATTGTCAATAGCAGCAAGGAGGGCATCATGAGCATCAGGGTGGAGCCCCTAATGCCAATGAAGTTGAGGACATCCAGGACGAGACGAAGCGAGAGGCGGGAGGATGACTGCAAACCGCGTACGGAGCAATGGTGCTGGGATAACGCGATCGAACAGCAATCGATTGAAAAGCAGCCGATCGAGCAGCAACCGATCGAACAGCAACCGATCGAACAGCAATCGATCGATCCGGAATCGTTAGCGGAACAACAGCTGTATAAAGGGCCAACGGAGCACGACTATTGTCGCCAGCTAGCATCTGACTATGTTAACGATAGCGAGGATCAAAGCAATGATGATGGCGATAATAACGTCGAAGCTAACAGAAATAACAATAATACGAATGCTGTGGAGGTGGAAAACCCATTTGATGTGTATAACGATCATATTGAGAGCGATTGGAATAATCTTCATTCTGTCGACAATACGGTTGCTGTGGACATGGAATTGGATTCCGACTGCGGATCCAATTGGAGCGGATCGAAGACCTTGTGCTCCGATAAGACAGACTCAACGCTGCAGCTGGAGATCTCGGATCGCGAGTATCAGCGACTCTTGCAGCGCAGTCGCATCGAGTGCTTTGAGCATCAGCATAAACTGGATATGGAAGCTCGATCTAGCCAAATGTACGAGCAGCTAATACACAATACGGAGGATCATTGGCAGACTCAACCTACCAAAGCTAAAGAAGATGGCGAATGCGAAGAGGAATATTAGGGATTAGCTAATATGCGAATATATTATATTCTAAATATTGTAAATGACTTTAACGGGTTCTTATGACACCAATCCAAAATTTTGAACTCATTACAAGACTGAAACATTGAAAACGAATTTAATACATTCAATTTTAGAACCTTGCTGAGAAAGGTTTTTCAAATTATAAAAATAAAAAGCGAATACGTATTTGTAGGCACAGCTAAAGTTAATTTATGTATTATTATATTTTATGAGGATGTAATGTGCTATTACAATAATAGTTTATCTTTATATATGTTTATATTATCATATTTCAGTTTGTTATATAGGGTTGAAATAGTACTGTATCTTGTACCTTCTGAAGGGTATTAGTTTTGCATAATAGTATTAAGATTTGTCTACAAAAGTGACTTTTTGTCTGTGCAACACACCAACACATACACACACACACACACATAGACTGAGAGGGGTCAGAGGCCTCGTGCCTCGTCGTGTGGCAGACGCAGAGGCAGCGTCAAGTGTCGAAGCTGTCGAAGCAATTAACGTGACTTTGGGAGTCAAGAGTCGCCCTGAATGTGGGGCACACAGCAAAACCAGAGACTGCCAAGGGGATGAAGAGGGCAAGGAGAAGCGAAAGGGGAAGGGTGAGGGTGAGGCAACAAACAGCTCATAACGTTGGCGCAACTGATTGCCATGCAACTGTGGCACAAATGCGACTCAAGTACGTGACAGGTAGAAGAAACGAGAGCGAAAGCGGTTAAGGAAGCGCCTCATGTTGCAACGTGCCACAAAGAGAGACAGAGACAGAGAGAGAGAGAGAGAGAGAGATGGGGAATACATAGGTTGCGACTTGGCGTTATGCATAATGCGGGTGTTTGGAGGTGGGGCATCATCATCATCATCGTCACGTAATTAGCTTAGATTTTTTTTTCATTTTCCATTTTATTTTTAATTTTTTGCCCGGGCTTGCCCGAAAATGTGTGTCAATATGGCGTTAATAACATTAGGTAAAAGGCAATTGCAAAAAGCAACAAAAGGCAGCAGCGCACAACAACGTGTCTTTCGCATTATACAGATACAAGATATATACACCGATATACTATATTGTTGTATGTGGAGCATACACATAGCGTAATGGCCGTAACAGCTTTTTGCTTCCGCAAAAGCAACGAAAAAAAGAGACGCCAAATTAAATCAAACAAACAGCAGCAGCAACAACAACAACAACGACCACAATCGAAATGACATTGCAAAAACCGAAAATCAACAGCCACAACAACAATAAATGATATCAGCAACAACAACAACAACAGCTAACGGGGCGAGCATAATGTTTATTGTACAATTGCCGGATTTCAACGCAATTATCAAAAGTATGCGCACTGCGCATACCCTGCAAAAGTGACTCACAAAGTGGCTATGCACAACTAACTACATGGAAGAGAAATTATTGTCCCATAAATTCATAATTGGAACTGATTTCATAAATTCTAGATTAGCATCAAAATGCATACTCGAAAATTATTATTATTAAAAAAAGAAAAAGTATCCAACAAATGATAATAAATTATAATAAATAAAATATATACATATGTACATACATATGTATGTATTTATGCAAATCACTGTGTTGCTGTTGTTCGCACAGTGTTGTTAAGCGCCTAAATATTGCAAATATCAAGCTCTGACTAACACTATTCATTCCATTCGATTAATAGTGAGCAATTTATCGCGTTATTATTAAAATAACAAATTTAAAAAACTTTATCCAACTGTTATTTTTTGCATTTTTTTAAACATAATAATTACATTGTTGTTAAGCGCTTAAATATTGCAAATATCAAGATCTAATTGACACTATTCATTCCATTCGATTAATAGTGAGCAATTTATCGCGTTATCATTAAAATAACAAATTTGAAAAATGTTATCCAACTGTTATTTTCGGCGTTTTATTTTTTTTTAACATAATAAGCAATTAAACATTAGTAAAATAGTTTGCACACATGAAAATTCGATTTATCAAACTGCATTACTGTAGAAATAGTGTTGGTTAACGCTGCCAACATATCGGTCCATTGTCCATCTCTAACTAAAAGCTACGAACATCTCTAGATCTCCCAGCTTTGTCTTTTCATTTCGAGTGTCAACGCGACGACAACGAAAACTTTTTCCAACGTTTCCTTAATTTTTTCTTTTGGTCTCGGTCGAACAGAAAAATAACTTCGAGCAAAATGAAAAACGGCAAGAATAAGGCTAACGATGAGAGTTCCAAAAATTTGGAGAAAAACCCCAATGAGGACACGTATTCGACAAATTCGGATTCGTCTCTGGACAATGAGTTTGTGGTGCCCAAACCTGTGAAGGCCCCAGAATCTTCGGAGTCTGAGTCGTCTAATGAGGAGGACGAGAAATCACAGGAGGCTGATGACGAAGAAGAAAAAGATGAGGGCGACGAGGAAGAAAAAGATGAGGAAGACGAGGATGAAGAAGATGAGGAAGACGAGGAAGAAAAAGATGAGGAAGAAGAGGAAGAAGAAGAAGAGGATGAAGAAGATGAGGATGAAGAGGACGAGAACAGCGAGGAGCCGGAAGAAAAAGATGACGACAATGATGGCGGCGAACCCAAATCCAAGCGTGTCCGAGTCTCACGTGACCGCAAATGGCGTTAAAAAATAGGACCAGACGTCGGGGATTTCAGCCATGGGTAACAGACAAAAGCAAACTCTGATGACCTCACCTAACCCACTAACGGACTAATTATGATTATTATTATTATAAAATGATCTAATCATATAACACTATTAAAATGCATTAACCAAAACGCAATTCTCTGATTTAACCTCATTTTTAATCGCAACTAACAGAATATAAAAATTAGTAACATAACCTCAATTACTTCTAACACATGTTGACAACCACATTTTTATTCTTGTTGAGAGTTGTCAATCACATTCTAGTTATTTCTAGCAGGCCATGTGATGTTTGTCTCATCTCTAGCGTCTCAACTGCCATCTCTAATTTGAGAATACAACTACTTGCAAAGCAACGCTGTGTCTGGCAAATTCTGACTGAATTCTTAATTATTTTTTGTTCTTTTAATAAACGACAAAATGAACAACGAAAAGCGCAATGACGATGGGATGCTGCAGTCACTCGATCAATCGAAGGACGCAGTGGAAAAAGCACATGAGTTTAAGGTGTTCGATACGCTAAAGTTGGCCATCGAAGCGGTGAGCAAACGCAACTGTTTTGTCATCAATTCCACGGACTTTGCGCAATATCTAATGGAGGAACTCAAGTTGGCCAGTGACAAAACGATGAAGCTTGTGGATGCCAATGGAGAGCTCTTGTCCCCGGAACGACTCAAACAGCTGCTCAGCAGTGAGGAGCAGAAGTAGGAGGAGGTGAAGACTGACAACGTAATCGAATGTGAATATGAATATTAAATAAAATATTTGTATACCCGAAGGATGTATTTAAGGAGCAGAAGTAGTAGGAGAAGACTGACAACATAATCGAATGTTTTATGAATATTAAATAAAATATTTGTATACCCGAAGGTAAAGGATATATTTAAGCTTGAGAGCGGGTATCTGAGAGTTGAGCTTCGATTGATTTGGCCACAAGCGCGGCACCGCCTAAGCGGATTTGCTACAATGAGCAATGAGCCAAAAAGAAATAGACAAAAAGGCTTAAAGAGCTGCCACCGATTGCCGATTGCCAATTGCCAGATTGGCCATAACAGCAAACGGCTAACAGCTAACACCTAGCATGGCCAACAAAGCACGTTAGTGTTGTTGTCGTGGTTGTTGTTGTTCAACTCAATCAAATTCAAAACTGTCCACAATTTACCATTCACAATGTTGAATTCAAAGCCGTGTCGACGTTGCCGTCATCAACACAACACAACACAAACAACAACTGTGCTTAACTGTTGTCTTGTTGGCTTGATGGCTTGTCTTGTGGGGTTCAAGGTTCTGTTGGACAACTTCCTAGCTGACCATTTGGCAATGATCGATTGCTGCCAACTGATTGTTGCACCCACAATAACCATAACCATAACAACAACAACAGCTACGAACGTCGAATAGATCTAACGATTGATCGGTCACCTGTCTCGGTGCTTGCTTTTGATCTTGGTTCCATTTGATTGCCACTAACGGTATTTCCATAATGCTGCCAAAGTTTGTTGCTCTCCCTCTCCTCTCTCTCTCTCTCTCTCTCCTTGTGCTGTGGGAAACAACCATGGACATCACAAGACACAAGATGGATGAGAGACGATGAGATCATTGATCGCCTGATTGCATCGTTGATCATTAGCAAGCGAGTGTGGTTCTCTTAGTATGAGTGTGTGTGTGGGCAGCAGGTACAACAACAACACAAGAGTCTTAACATTGGTAATTGATACATGCCGCAACACTTGCTGCACACACACTTGGGGCATGCAAGTTTTGTTGGTTGGTTGGTGGTGCGCTTTAAGCATTTCGCATTTCCCACAGTTTGCCAAAGAATCTTTGATCACATATACATTCATATATAGTATGTGTTTTTGGATTAAACATTTTTACTACCTAAGATTTAGTAACCATCAAACATTGATATTAATTTTTGTTCGAAATTTGTTCTTGAAATTTCAAGTAACTTTTGTTTTTAGCATGCATATTTAGATCGCTATTTTGTTATCTATAACATGTATGTATGCTCATTAAGAGACGCCAGGTAACAAGAAAGAGAAGTCTTAAGCTAAGCGACAACAACTTGAAAACAAGACAAAAGCAACACTGAACCAAACTGAACTGGTTTCTATTAACAAAAAATATAGTTGTTGTTGCTATTTTCCAAAGCCAAAACGAATTTTGAATGTGGGTGAAGTTGTTAAAAATGTGGCAAACGCAATCGAGGCCAGTCTCTAGAGTCGATGTCTTCGTCTCTGTCTCCGTCTCAGTTTCGGTCTCGATCTCAGTTTCCCGACAAGCAAAACACCATCTCCTCTTTCCCCTCCCCAGCTAAGTAATGCCACACCCCCCATTTTTGGCCCGCTAAGCGCATATTTAGTTATAAACTTGAATTTAGACGCGGCCCAAATTAGATAGATCGACTTTGACTATTGGGCCACGCGGTGAGAGCGAAGAATGAAATAAAATACTCTTTATAAATGAAGTCAACTTTAAATAGGAATCGCTAAAAAAAAAACAGTTTAACCTCAAAATTAGCAAAAATGTTATGCAAAAAAAAAACAAAACAATAAATTCATCTTCGATAATCTAAAGTGAAATAAGAACGCAGAGTAAATAATTCTTATGTCTGTGTTTCACTTTATTTCCTATTGTTTCACACACTTTTGCGTTTCATTTCGCAGTCACAAAATGAAATGAAACGCAAAAGTTTGCGAAACAATAGAAAATAAAGTGAAACACAGTCATCAAATAAAAATGGGAACGGACTATAAAGAACGTAAATTAAATGAATACTCATTTCCAGTGTCATCAATTCATTGAGATCAACATTCTAATTCAGTTTCGTTTTTGGTGTTGAGCTTCCTGTTGTGGCAAATTAACAAATTAAAGACGAAGAGACTGTTTTCATTTGGTTTTCTTTTTTTTTTGAATATTGTAATATTCTATTATAATTTCCTATCTTAGTCTTGATTGCTGTTCAGGGAATATCTACATATAACAATTGTTGTTGAAGACCGATCTGGGATCTGAGATTTGAGATGTGGCATAACTTTTGGCGGAATCGTGCAAATTGCCGCGACATGTCGTATCTTTTTGTCGTTTATTTTTGGCTCGTCGTTTGGCTATTTGTCCACTTTTGGGCACAGCCACAACAATAACAAGCTAAAGACGTGGAGGTGGAGAAAGAGGAAGAATTGGCGACGTCTAAAGCGTTTTGGCCAAGTAAATACGAGCATATGTAAATATTAATTTTATTAAACAAACGTGACGCTAACTCAACTCAAACTGAAACTGAAATTTCAACTCTGGGAGCAGCAAACGTAAGCGCGCAAAAAAGAAAAAAAATAGATTAAACAGTGCGCGCTTTTTATATTTGGCTTTTCAATTCACAATATCGGATGCCAGCAAAAATACGGTTTATTGTGAATGCGAATGCGACTCTGGCCCCGACAATTGTTTTGCTTTTTGTTTACTTTGTTTTTTTGTGCTTTGGACTTGGACTCGTTTCGCAAAAAAAAAAAAAAAAACAGAGTCGGTGACATCGTCATCATCATCGTTGTCCGTGCTTATGTTGCTCCGCCTAAGCGGAGACGTGGACGACTTCAAATCGGAGGCAGTTCATCAACAAGGCAATCGCAAAACGCATCCAAAATGCGTGGGAATTGTGCCGGCCTTGCTTTGAAGTCTGCTTGCAACAAAAAAAGGCTATTTGCGGAATTTCAAACGCAAAAGCTGTGCACACTCATCGCTCACAAACACACACACACACATACGTAGTGAAAGCTATGAGTGTGTACACACTGGCGGCCATTACAAGTGTAACCCTGCTAGCTGCAATTATGCGACAGTGTTGCCAACTTAACTTTTTCTGTTGTTGTTGCCAACTTAACTTTTTTTGTGGGTAATCAGAATGTGGCTAGCTTAAGTGCTCATAGTAATCAATTAGATAAATTACTTTCAAATTAATAATTTAATAATATATGTTAAATTAATACAATCAACAGAATATATTGATCAATTTGTAGAATATTCATAATTAAATAATGTATGTATTTATTTAGAATTTTTTCTACACCATTATAGCAAGAATAAGAGCAACTTTAAATTTGAGTTTTTTTTTAGTTTTTGCGTAAATGTTTCGGACTATGCTCGTATTTAATTTTTTTAATTTGATGAGTGCTAATAAATGACAAATAAAGCATTTTATTCGCTTTTTCAAACTGACTATTCAAATAAAGTGTTTAGCATTTTCATTGTCACTTTTACTGTCTTTCAGCTAGTTTACAGCTAATTTGATGGATGAAATTAGCTATTTTTGGATATCGCAATATGGATGGTTGGTAACGCGGTGCTGTGCGAAAAAAGAAGCAAAAAACAGAAACAAAAAGAACGAAGAACAAATGGTTGGCAAATATGGCTAAAGAAGCATAATAATTGTCATATAATCGACACAATGCTTGAATCTTGGCTTGGACTTGCGACTTTAATTGGCTAAAAGTGATTCATCGACGACAGCAACAGCAACAACTACGACAATGGCAACAGCAGCAGCAACAACAACAATAGTCGTCACATTTCGTAGGCGACTCTCGACAACGATTTGGACTTCCTTTTGTGGCAGCGACGACGGCGGCGGCGGGCAAATGATTGTCGCCATTGAGACTGCACGACAACTGGCAACGTGACGCATGAACAGCGCCGCCCTCCGCGACCAAGTTGCAACAACGACTGCGACACATTGCAGCACATATGGGTTGGGGGAGGAGGGGTGCAATAGTCGCTCTTTAACCTTTCCCCCGCGATGGTTTCCTTTTCTATTTTCAACTGTCGACAAATTTAGAATGCGACGAAACTGAGACTCATGATGACCGCTAATGGAGACACAACTCCGCAAAGGGGCGGGAGGTGATCACAAAGCAAGAGGGGAACGAAGAGAGGGTGCAACTTCAAAACTATTTATAAGCTGAATCACATGGCAGCTGCTGCCACAAAACTCACTTATAAATCACATTTGAAAATCAATCTTATCTTCCTATAAAGAATCAATTGTTAAAGACTTGTTTTAAATATTACATTCACATGTGGAGAACTAACTACTTTTACTTAGTTGAATTTAAGAATCTTAATTGTCAATTGTCTGCTTCTATTTTCTTCAAACTGAAAGCAGCCAATTCTTTTCTTCTTGAGATAGATTCAATTATTCATTTGTTAAAGTAATTAAATTTTATGGAAAATTAATCCATGATTTTTATAAGCCAACCTCTATTCCTCATATTAATTGTTAAAGAACTTTTTTTTTTAAGAATTCATTGTATAATATTTAGTTTAATTTCATTAACCAATTCTGTCATAACCTAATCTTTATTCCTTATGTAATTATTTTACATTTTGAATTTTAGAATCTTAATTGTCGATTATTTGATTCAATTATTCTTGATTCACAACTGCTTTGTTCAAATTTAAAACAGCAAATTCTTTTCAATTGTTAAAGTAACTAGATTGAAGTCTACATTTTAGAATCAATCAATGGTTTATATTGGCCAATTCTATGCAAATTATATTTCTCACATTGATTGTTAAAAAAACTTTATCTTTTAAGAATTTATCGTATTTTCTATTTCATAATTTAGTTTCTTTTCCTTAAGGTAATTATTTTGAATTTAACAATCTTAAAGGTCAATTGTCTGATTCTATTGTTCTTGATTTTCCCTTAAACTGAAAGCAGCAAATTCTTTTCTTCACAAGGTAAAGCTTAAATTGTTAAAGTAATTAAAATGTTATGTAAAACTTTAGAATAAATCAATGATTTTTATTAGCCAATTGTATGTGAACTGTTATTTTTTGTTTACCATCTACCATCAAATGTAAAGCAATCAATTGTTGTAGTAATTTTGTCATTGCAGCTGTTGCGGCACATGCCACAAACTGTGGAAGGAGAGACTGCATCTGGGCCAAAAAACAATGGCCAAAATGCAATTACCAAGAAGGAGGTGGCGCACAGTGGCGCACCACTTACAAGAACTTTAACACGCCAGAGTTCAAATTAGTCAGCCACACTCCATAAATCAGACAACGCAAAACAATCATAAAAAGGCCGCTCGCCAGCAGCAGCAGCAGCAGCAGGCATAGTTCGTGCCCCAAACTTGGTTGCAGCAGCGCCATGCTGGGGGTCTGCTGGACAGCTGCCACCACAGAAAAACGAACTGTGGAACTGGCCAATCGAGTTGCGACCGCCTGCTGTTGCCGGGTCGAGCGATTAGCATACAATTTGTGTGGCAACTTGTTGTTGCCACTGCTGCTGCCGTTGTTGCTGCTGCTGCCGTTGTTGTTCCACGCTGCACGTTGCACGTTGCATTGACAGCAATAAATAATCAAATTGCATTGCGATACCCTTGCAACGGCGCTCGCTTCTGATAAAGCTTATCTGGCAAGCAGCGAGACATGAGTTTGGAAACGAATGGAATTAGAACAGTGAAAGAACGCAACCTTAAGAAATCAATGTGGAATTGAAACAGAACCGAAACTATTATTGAGCTACAAAATAATTTTTAGTTAAAATAAAATGTTAAAATTTCCAAACGAAACGAATGGAATTAGAACAGTGAAAGAACGCAACCTTAAGAAATCAATGTGGAATTGAAACCTATAGGAAACCTATTATTGAGCAAGAAAATCATTTTTAAATTAATAAAATGTTAAATGTTACTTAGCGGAACAAACAGAATTGACACATAAGCAGGCAGTGAAACATGTGGAAATGAAACAGTACGAAACCTATTGCGTTAAAAATGAATAAAATGCTGAAACATATGGAAATGAAACAATAAAAAATAATTTGCTAAACTAAAATTTTTGAATGGAATTGGAACACAAACATTTATTGTTGCCAACGCGACTAAACAGGCCAACTTTAAAGGTTATGTGCGACGAAATGAGTGGAATTGGAACAGCTCAACATACAGAATGTGAATATATATGTATATACATATATTAAATCACCTCAAGAAGCTAGAATTTGAAGATTGAACAGCATTAAAGGCCAAGTTGTTAAATGCCTTAAACAAAAGTGAATAAAAAATATTTTAAACCCTCGAATTGAATTTACTTTTTATCATATCTCATGTATATATTTTACATTTAATTTTTGTATTATATATATTTTAAATAGTTATTTTAATACGAGTATTTTATATACTTTATTATTTTATATTACATATTTTATTTTATATGTTTATATAATTTTATTTATTCATCTTATTTTATTTATTATTTTTGTATTTTTAGTTATTTATTTCATCTACACATTTTACAGGGTATTGAAAAGTCGTGCTACGGCGCTTGGCGCTTAGAGGGTGGCAGACAACAGGGCTTTGGCGAGTAATGCGAAGTGGAGAGCTGAAGCTGGCTGTTATAGAGGAACATAAAATATAACTGCAGACTGCAGACTCTTGTGATGTTGTTGCTGCTGTTGCAGTTGCTGTTGTTGTGGTTGCTGTTGTAGTTGTTATTGTTATTGCTGCTGTTGTTGCTGCTGCTGCTGTGGCATACAGTGTGTCGTACAAATTGCACCGTTAATAAAGTCAAAATCGGATTAGACACGCCTCAACCTGAGCCCTGCCTACCCCAATCCGCGATCGGCGATCAGCGATCTCAGCTGCACGCCATCCAGTTGGCAACTGGACACACTTGCAGATCTTGCAGATCCCGTCTCGCAGATGCAGAAAAGATATTTGATTTCAGTTCGAACCAAAAAAATGACAAAAATATATATGAAACGATAACAAAAAATGCCAAACAATAAATTGACACTAATGAATTTGATTCATTTCGATTTGCTTTTGGGCAATAACTAAATCAAGCTCCACGACACTTGAACGGGGGAACAGAGAGGGAGGGCGTTACATTAGAGATATGACAGTTGTCATAAGGCAAAACACTCGGACACTCGACACTAGGTGACTAGCGAGACTGACCCATATGTGTCCACGAAGTGGGGGCAGTGCAAAGTGATTGCAATCGAATTGAAAATCGAAAGGAAAAACCTTTGCATACGCGGAGTTGCCTTAATTACAAAGCCAAAACATTTGATTGGGCAACAGCTGGACAAATCTTATAATATAAATAGTTGTTGCATAACTAAGTCTTAAGAAATTCAAAAGCCAACAAAGTTTCATTCGATAGGAAAGAACTTTTCTAGTGGGAAAGAAGAATTCAGGAATGTGTCAACTGAGGATCATCAATGGTCCTCAATATATTGTGTTTACGTATCCAAATCTTATAATATAAATAATTATTCCATAACTGAAGTTTTGAGAAGTTTTAAGAATATTAAAAACTTTTCTCGAAGGAAAAACGAATTCAGGTATGTGAATGAGGAGCATCAATGTTCATATACATATTGAGTTTACATATTGAGGTCTGAACTGAAGTTTTGATAAGTCTTAAGAAATTCAAAAGCCAACAAAGTTTCATTCGATAGGAAATAACTTTTCTAGAAGGGAAGGAGAATTCAGGAATGTGTCAACTGAGGATCATCAATGATCTTCAATATATTGTGTTGACGTATCTAAATCTTATAATATAAATAGTTATTGCATAACTGAAGTTTTGAGAAGTTTTATGAAATTCAAAAGCCAATAAAAGTATTTCTGTAAATAGTAAAGAACTTTTCTAGAAGGAAAAACGAATTAAGGAATGTGAATGAGGATCACCAATGATCCTCAATGTTCATAGATTGTGTTTCACATTTTAATCTGAACTGATGTTTTGATATGTTAAGTCTTCAGAAACTCAAAAGCCTAGAAAGTTTTAATCATTAGGAAAGAACTTTTCTAGAAGGGAAGAAGAATTCAGGAATGTGTCAACTGAGGATCATCAATGCTCATATATTGTGTTAACTTATTTAAATCTTATAATATAAATAGTTGTTGCATAACTGAAGTTTAAAGAAGTTTTAAGAAATTTAAAAGCCAACAAAGTTTCCAAAGTATTTCTATAAATAGTAAAGAACATTTCTCGAAGGCAAGAAGCATTCAGGAATGTGTCAACTGAGGATCATCAATGATCCTCAATGTTCATATACATTTATTGAGTTTACATATTTAAGAGCAAAACAATCATCGCTGTCAATCTCGTCGCATTGTGCCACGTTCGCGTTTCACGTTCATGTTCACGTCCGTGTTCAAGTCCGTGTCGAGGCATTTAGCTGCGAATTTCCCAATAACTTGCGGCCACTTTGTATGCACGAAGGTGGCCAACATGACAAAGACAAAGATACGAAGAAAGAGAGAGAGGGAGAGATGGTAGCTCTAGCTGGCAGAAGAGTCGCGAGTCGACTGATGTCTGATGTCGAGTCTCAATTAAGAAGGCAACGACCGAAGTTGGACTATAAAATTGGATGGGCTCACGAAGTGTCCATTGAGCCATTGAGTCACGACTGACTGATGAACTGAACTGAACTGAATGCTTGAAGAATTCCTTTATTTAATGTCAATGTCGAATCTGTTACAGATACATATCGACAATGGGAGAAAAATCAAAAATCAAAATAGTATCGTATGGTAAAATTTATCAATCAAATGATTTTTATTGATGTATTCAGTATTTCCAAATTTTCGAGAGACAGAGAGAGAGAGAGAGAGAGAGAGAGAGAGAGAGAGAGAGAGAGAAATATAATACTCTGGATCTTCAGCTCTAAAGTTGAATTGAGCATAATTGTAGAAAACGGAAGTAACCCAATTGTGCCGCAATTTCCTTATCATATTCCTACTTTATTTCTCTTCTTCTGTCTCTCTTGAGTCGCTGCTGCCATTGTTGATATGATATGAGAGTTTGCCCCGGGAAATCAACTTGCGGCACTTGCCACAATCAAAAGCACAATGCGCTGCATTTAATTGGAGCAAGCAAAAGCTGTTTGCTGTTGCCTAAGCAAATTGCTGCAACTTGGCGCTTCGACTCGAGGAGGCAATGAAATGCATTTATTATCAGTTCACCGTTCAACTTCAGCGGGGTGGAGCAAGTGGGGAAGGGGGAGGGATAACGAGTGAGCACTGGGGGCGATAATTGGCAGTGTGAGTGTTTGGCCAATTAAAAGCACTCGTCGGCTTTATCAAATTCAATTAGTAGAGCTGACTTTCAGCATCCCAAAAAAAACAAACATATATAAAACTGCCTGACTAGCAGATACCTAACAAATTTGTAATACATTTTGCGACAAATTTATTGAAACATTTAAAACAATATGATGGAATAGAAGGAAGACGATTGCAAGGGTTCAGATTTTTTGTTCAAATTTAAAAGTAATAAATTTGTATACTGTAAACAGTATTTTGTAGAGAGCCAAATACTTTTAAGCAGAAGTATTTTACTCTTTTTCTCTATAAAATACTGTTTTCAGTATAAAAATGTATTACTCCAATGAAAATAAGAACAAATCATCTATGAAACTGTAAATGAACTGCATTATTTATGTATACTCAAAAAAAAAAAGAGTTTTCAAAATACATTGCACTATAAATATTCTAAATTTCGTTGGAATAAGTTAATATCTTTTAATTTCTCAAAATAAACTAACGAACAGTATTTTACTCCTTTTCTCTACATGATACTGTCTTCGGTATAAAAATGTATTGCATCTATTAAATTGTTAAAGCATGAGCAGCATTATTTGAATTTTAGTTAAAAGTGAGTTTTACTAAATAAAATCATGTTTCTAAAATACTATTGCATTATAATTATACCGAATTTCTTCGGAATAAACTCATTGCTTTACTTGCTTTACATTTTAAAGAAGTTATTGCAAACATGTTATGATATCATGCGAAAACAATGTTTTGAGTCATCCAAAATGAAGAGATTACTACTCAAAGTTGAGGTCAAGTTGAGTTACTAATTATTTGATGGGGAATGCTAATAATTAAAATAATGATAATGGTTGAGAATAGATGTGTATCTATGTTATGTATCTACGACTAGAATACGACAAGTAATGTTCAGTTAAAGCCAGGTGGCATATTAATTAGTTAGTGGCAAATTGTGCTCTATGTGTTGTGGATGCTGCTGGGATCGTTGTGGACGTTGTTGTGGATCGTTAGACAATTCGCTAATGATGCCAACTAACGACCTGGTGCTGCTAATTGGCATACAGAACAGAGCCAAATGAGATATGGCTAAAAACATACTATATAATTATATATCTCTCTCTTTCATTCTTTCATGTTTTCTGCTGACTGGAGATGAAGACATGATAAACAAAGTTTGCTTTATTTTCATTCAACGCATCCACGAGATACAAAATGCATCTAGATACATTCATACATGTTGCGCAGCCACATTGCGAGTTTCAATTAAAGTTCCATTAACGCTTCGCGACACACACAATTATCAAAAATTAAATTTATGTTTATGACATTTCCGGCAGCCAGCAGAAGGCAAAACTTCTCTTTCTCCCAATCTTTCTTTCCCTGCATGCAAAATCGAAATGTGACGCATGCTGCGAGTGTGTGTGTGTGTGTGTGTGACTAAATAAATAAATAAATAAATGCAATGCAATGCATTTAAAGACACCGAAGATCAAAGCAACTTTATGATTATGCTCTCCATGCATATCCATCACCATATGGAGCTGCTGCTGTTGCTGTTGCTGATCATCTCAAAGCAGATCGAGCAGCCCAGCAAATACAGAAATACAGACAGACGGACAGACGGACGGATGGACATGCGGAAAGATAGACGGAAAGCCAGGCGCTGAGACAAAAGAGTTCCTGCATCAACGAGTTTAGAAGGTGCAAATATGTAAACGCCTCAAGTTCTATTCGCCTCTCACTCACTCTCTCTCTCTCTGTCGCTCTCTCTCTCGCTTTTTGTCTGTTTTTACTTTCAGGAATAGCCACAACAATGCATCACACAAACACACACTCAACACACATTGCACAGCGGGAGAGCCCACAAAGCAATGCAAGGCAGGAAGATGCGATGCAACTTTGCCAATACGCAGCCGCATACACTGAGAGAAACGCGCTACTACTTTCGATTTAACAAAACGAAACTCTTTGTAATGAAAAATATCTTATTACTGCAATTTTATCGTTTTTTTTTCGTGATGTAATATATCAATAAACTCAAAGCACAGTCTTCAAAATAAGATGTTTACTATATTTACTTTCAAATATGTTTTGTAGTAGTAGCTTATATTTTTGAATTAGCATTAAGTAAAACAAAAAATTAAACGTCAAATTGAATAATCTACAGCTGTGAAGTGCGACAGAAACAAAACATTTAGTATTTTTTCATTTTAACACTGCTATTTCAAAGTTCACAGCAGTATAAACAAATTATTCCAAAATAAATACGAATAAATCCACTTGAATGAACGAGCAAGAAAATCAGAAGAAGAATTTGTATTTGTCACTTTAGTAATCCAATTGTAACGCCTTACATTGTTGCAGTGCAGCCGTTGAGCATTGCATTGCAGTTGGTCTGCACTTTTCAGCTCGTCTGCTTCTGCCGACAACGACAACGAACAACGACGACGACGACGACGACAACAACAAGTCGAGTCAAGACAAATTGTCTACGCGTTGAGGTCTTGGCTATTGGCCTCCAGCATGAGCATGAGCATGACGTTGTCGGCATCTCCACTACTTGCAGTTGCAGAGTCCCAGTCACAGATGAGAGATGAAGACGAAGACGAAGATGAAGACGAAGTCGGGAGTTGGAAGTTGGGAGTCGAGCACAGACATTGGCGCCAGTAGCCGCGGGCAGCGCCACTCAGCGCCATAATCACAACAAACATGGCAATGCCACAAACCACACAGAGAGCGACAGAGATGAAGCATAAGAGAGCCAGAGAGAGAGAGGTGAGGTGAGGAGTGGCAATTGCACTGGCAATGGGCAGAGGTTTTGTGGCATGCGCCACGTAACCGAAACCGAAACCAAAACCAAAACAGGCAACGGCAACGCATCGGTAATTAAAAGTGGCATCGTGGAATTTGCAGCAGTCAAACGAGGGGCACAAACAAAATGAAGGAGAGGGGGCTAGAGCGGAGAAGGAGCACCACCACGCTTGACAGTGGCAAGCCTCGTTTGTGCCACACACAGCAAAAACAATACAGCAAATGCCGCAACTGCTTACCTTTTCCCTTCCCCTTTCCTAAGGGAAATCCTTACTGATTTTTCTATAGCAATTTCTTGTGTTATATTTGTGAAGTTCTTATTTAACATAAGACGAAATCTTTAATGGAAGTGCGAAAGTTTCCAACTGATTATCTTTTCCCTTCGCCTTTCCTAAGGGAAATCCTTACTGATTTTTCTATAGCAATTATTTTAGTAAAAGTTTTTTGCAGTTGATTTAAAATCAGTTAAAGTAGTGCTACGGCTTGAAAGGTCTATAAGTATCCTTTTTGCGCAAAAGTGGGACAGAATGAAGCATAAAGTTGTGTGCTTCACTTCACTTCCCATTCGCCACACACAAAGTGCAACATTTAAAGCACTTAACAGAGAACAAGCAGAACATTTGCATTTACATTTGGATTTGCATTTAGCCAGGTGGATGGCTTGGTTTGGCATGGAATGGATGGGATGAATAGCTGGCTAGCTGAAGCCTTTTGGCTATGCTCAGCTCTCAACTGCAACGTTGGCAGGCAGCTGGCACAACGAACGAAGGTAACCTCAATATACCAATGGAGCTGTTGGTGGCCAGATTGCAGGTTGCTCGCTGCAGGTTGCTCGTTGCTGGTTGCTTGCCAGGTAGGTGTGATTGTGGGCTAGTAAGGAGCTTTGACCTGCCCCAAAGGCGATGACGACAACGACAACGACAACAACAACGACGAAAAGGAGGATAATGCAAATGCATAACGAAAGCGACTGTCAGGATGTGCCCAACTCAAGCTGACTCAACCTTGCTTCCCATGCTCTTCACCAGTGCACAGAGAGGCTTAGGCCCAAAGCCGGATGGCTTTGATAATGTGCCGCGATGCAGTGGAGCATGCTTTTGACTGCATTTAGTCCACAACAAACAGTCGACTGACTGACTAACTGACTGACTGCTTGACTGACTGCCTTACTTACTGACTGACTGACTGATTGTGCGCCTCGTCGTGAGTTTTTAGGGGGGAGCCATAAAAGTCGAATGCACCTAAATCCGTAAATCGCCAGCGCTTTTAACACCTAACCAAACAAACATCAATGCAGCGAGGCAGCAGCCACAACAGCAATCGAGGTAAACAGATGCAGCAGCAGCTAATAGAGATGGCAATTTCAAATGCTGCTCATCTGCATGCTCAATTTAAATACTCTATAACATCAAGAAAGGGTATGAGCTGATCAAACGTTTGATAAAGATAATTACAACACCTTTTAGAATACTATGAAAATAAATTTATCAAGCAAAAGGGATGAAAATGATTAAAAATAATTCAAGGAGCGTACTTGTCAGCTAACTATCGGTATTCGTTTCAACTCGAATAAGAATCGTGTGAGACATTACATAAAAAAAGTGTAAGGAGCACAATATGTTTGATGTGGAAAAATGCAGCCCCAATAACTTGACTAAACATCAAACTTCTCGTTATTATCAGATTACTATCGCTATTGCTGTCATCTCTAGCAACTATCGCATTAGACTGCCACCAAATTTGTCTTTATTTTGTGAATTTGAAGAAACACAATATGTTTTATGAAGACAAGTGTACTCAAACTTTATAAAAGCTCAAGTTTGTACACGAAAACATCTTGTTATTATCAGTTTAACATCGCTATTTGTCAGCTAACTATCGGTATTCGTCTCAACTCGAACAAGAATTTAATAAGCCGTTAAAGAAAAAGAATGTCAGAAACACAATAATAGAGTTTTCCGAAAACCTTTAGGGCTTCAAACTTCTACACAAAAACATCTCGTTATTATCAGCTTACCATCGCTATTTGTCAGCTAACTATCGGTGTTAGTTTGAACTCGAACAAGAATTTAATAAGCCGTTAAAGAAAGAGAATTCCGAAAACCTTCAAAACTTGAAACTTCTACACAAAAACATCTCGTTATTATCAGCTTACTATCGCTATTGCTGTCATCTTCAGCAACTATCGCATTAGACGCCCACCAAACAACAACAACGATCGATGGCATGTGTGAATTTGTTTTATGAACTCGAAGGCACACAATCCCCAAAAGGTAGTCGGATATAGCGTAGATCTTTAGGCGCTGGGGAATTTCCCCCCGGGAAATAACTGCAGCTGCAGCATCTGCTGCAAATGTGTGCCAGAGCTTTTTTTTGTTTTTGTGTGTGTTTTCGTTTTTATGACTGCTGCAGATCGTAAAAGAACTGCTTGCAATTGCGCAAACAAAACGTTTGCTTTGATTGATTATGCGATTGATTGTCTATGGGTATGTGATGATTGATGATTGACTGACTTACCTTGCAGAGGGCGACGCCCGTGTCGAGGCGATCCATAAAGTTTTCCGCATTGATCCTGAGATCGGGATACAGTGTGCTCAGCCATTCGGCAAGATCCTCCTTCATAGCCTCCAGATACTCCTCGCTGGATTTGAATGGCCTGTAAGGCCGCGCCTCGAGCATTGCCATGGCGCCTCACTCGTCACTCGTTACTCGTTACACTTTACTCGTTAATTGCGTTTCTATTCGTTTGCTTGTTTGCTGTATTTCTCTCTCTTCTATTTCGTTCTCTCGTTAAATCGTTATTATATGTTTTGCTCTTCTCGTTATTTTGGATATAGGGATTTTTTGAATTAAAATCTCTCGTTACTTATGGCTCGGGTAACAGCAGAAACTCGTACATCGTTTCTCTTGTTTGTAATTTATGCTGTTGTAGTTGCCGCAATCGCAAGCTCGTCTTTAATCAGTTCTGCAAATTGCAAACAAAACAATGAAATTCAAAATTAGCAAGGCTATGAAAAATAATGTAATAATGTGTATTATAAATATCTTATTATTTCTTAAGAAACGTTATGAATGCAAAAAAAAACAAGTTCCATTCCATGCATTACAAAATAATCGTTACATTGTCAATATAACGAACTGGAATGGAATGGAATGAAATGGAACGTAAAGCGAACGTGTACTCCAGCTGCAAATGAGAATCGGCAGCCATAACAAATGAACTGCACGTTTCGGAATTTGATTAAGATATAACAACTAAAAAGTGCAGTAAAGTGAAGTATAAACATTGAGGGGAAAAAAAACGAAAGGAGATAGGGTGGAAAAGAGAAGGGTATGTAAAGAGGGGGCGGCGACAGCAAGTTAAAAGTGGAATCATAAATTTCAATATGCACATTTCCCATTAAATCTGCATTCCGTATACATATTTGCACTTAATGGATTGCTCTCTGTTCCTGTTGTTGTTGTTGTTGCTGTTGTTGTCGGGCTAAGTACGTTTCTTTGCTGAACAAATGAATGAATGTGCATTGAAAGACGGCGCAAATTTATGACTTTGGCACTGCAGCTGACATAATTATGGGACACAAAGCCACAACAGCAACAACAGAAACAACAAGAGCAACAGCAACCAACTACAATAGCAACAACAGCAACAAAGATTATAGAAATAAAATCAATAAATAAAACATAAAAGTGGCAGTCGGTTACTTAAAAGCCGCCAGCACTAAAAGCAACAGCGACAGCAGCAGCGACAGCAGCAGCGACAGCAGCAACAACGGTTGCTGTTGGGCGCCAGGTTAATGGCAATGCCAGCGGCAACTAGTCATACTTCTTCTCCTCCCTCCCCGCCTACACTTCACTCTTAGCTGCAGAGCTAATTAGCGGTAAGCTCAATTGAACTGTGAACTTGCCGTGAACAAGGAGCAGAGTCAACTGGACAGTCGCAAGATTAATGCCACCGCATCGAATTGTGGCTGCAATATGCAATGTGTTGTCGCTGTCGCTGTTGTTGTTGTCAGTTTTGAGTGCGAGGCAAATCTCTGCACATTTATTGTAGTACCATATAAAATACAATATTTATGGGATGGCAGTCGAGGTATCCAAGGCTACGATGCTCATAAAACTTATCGCTTATCTATTTATCAAAGTGTTGTTGCTGTTGCAAAAAAAAACAACTTGCATAACCTCCGAGCTGTGTTGTTATTGTGTTGCACGCTCACTTCGAGGCAAACTCGAATTCGAATTCGAATTCGTCGAGTCGAATCTCAGTTCGAATCCCATTCGAATGACCTTGTTGGGGGCGTAGAACTCTCTTCTACAGTTCTGCTTCATCTTTTCCATTGTATATGTATATACATATATTATGTTCTTCTGCTTGATTTATCCTTCAATTCTAATAATCTTCTTCACTCTTTTTTACCTTTTCTTTTTCGTTCTCCTTCGTTTGCGCCATCACGTCTCACTTCCATATAATCCTCAATTCAAACTTTCTTTAGCCATTAAAACTTCTCGATCTACAACGCAACTTTCTCGCACCAACAAAGCCCAACAATAAAATTGAAAAGCTTATTTCGATTTTGCCAAAAAAAAAAATGTAATGAAAAGAAAAACAATCACATATGCAATCTTAATGCCCTCTAATGAGTGAAAGTGGGGTAGATATGTTATAAAAAAAGTTAGTAAAAAGACATTTCATGAATAAAATAAGAAAATTCTAAAAACTAAAATAGAATTTTATATTATTACACGTCATAATAAAATAGTTCAGAAGAAGAATTAATTTAAATAATACGAATAATTAACAAAATTGTTTCAATAAGAATTCTTTTAATAGTTTTGATATGTGAGATTGATTCTTATAATTTTCTTGCTTAGTATAGTAATTCTTTTATATAATGTCTTTTTTCCAACTTTTTCTATAATATGTATACCTGTCTTCTTTGCATTACAATTATTATAACATATCTACCACGATTTCAGTCATTAGGTTGCATATGTGATTTTATGTAAATATTCAAAAAAAATTTGTCATATGATGACCCAAAAGTTCTTGAATTCCCCACAACAATTTTGGTTTACAGGGTAGCTAAGCGTTGAGAGCATTTAAATAGGCCGCCGTTAGTTGCTGTTGTTTTTGCTTTTGCCATTTATGTAACGTTCCCGGCAATCCAATCCGATGAAACGGCAACGGCAACGACGACGACGACGACGTGGTCTTAATTAAGCTCCAGCTTTGCTCGGTTTACTTAACTCGCAGTTCGCAACTTAATGCGAAGCAATAAAGGAAAGCTAAATGTAGTATGCAATTTGTGTGTGCACAACGAAGCGTAAATACACTTCTTTTTTTCTTCTTTTAAATTCCACAACTAAAAGGCTTAAAAGAGTGTTGACAGAGTCAGAAATATTACAGAGCTGAGAAAAAGTTAAGGTAAACTCAATGTGTAACAATTCTAAATAAGTTATTGAGCACCATAATATTAGGCAAGTTGGGGCAAAACACTGGATGTTATCACATCCCATACTAAATATTATATCAGCATTAGCAGATGTACTACTCGTAATTCAAGTTGAATACAAAATTGAAAATTGCGCCAAATCATTTGCACTTTAATATCCTGTAAATAGGCAAACTAATTGGACAACCCTCGCTCCGCTTTGCAGCGCGTTATATAGCCACAACTCTATTGCCTAATTAGTGGTATTGATCATGGGGATTGGAATTGGATTTGGGATTGGGATTCGATTGGATCAGATGGAAGTTAGGATTGCCACATGCATGTGCTGCGTAAGCAAAAAATGGGGGAAAAAAAAACGTGTGCTCTGGGTGGTGGACTAATAGTTTTGATAAGTTATTTTGTTTTGTGCAACTTTTGATTGGAAATTGTAGCAAAACACAACACCCCGCGGTGCAAGAGTGAGCGAGAGGGGGAAGGGGGAAGTGTTGATGGGTTCGATGATGAGATGGATAGATGGATCGCATAAGTCGGACAACTTGCGGGTCGTATAAGCAATTTAGTGTTCGATTTTCGATTACGATTTCGATTCCTCAATGTTTCGCAAATTTTGTTGTTCGCTATTCGCTATTGTTGTTGTTATTGTTGTTTTGTATTTTTGGCATCGATCAGTGAATGACTTTATAAATTGTGATCGATGAGATCGATAGATGGATGGATGGAATCAATCCCACCCATTGAGTGAGTGAAAACAGTGAAACAAATATGCAAATTTGACCATATTATGATTATTTATTTGCATGTGTTTCTTCTTCTTCTTCTTCTTCTGCCTCATTTCATTTCATTTCATTTCTTTCCTCTTTACGTATTTCGTATTTGAATTTTCGGTTTTAATGATTAGCGGTATTTTTGAAAGTGAATTTAATTAAAAACCAAATTGTGCATAGGATGCACCATCGTCAACCAGCCAAATGCTTATGCTTATAAGGCCAATCGCCAGTTATCCGTCTCCGTCTCCATCTCCGATCCCCTCAGCAACCCCTTTAACTGGGTTCCCTCTCCATATCGTAATTGAATTTTTGTGTTTTTGCCTTGCAAATTTGGTAATTGTTATTTCGAATTTGTCTTTTGTGACTTTTGCAATAATATAACACTACGGTTGTAGTTATATAAGAGCTCAAATTTTTAGTATTTGTCAAATCAAATAATTAAAAGCGAAACAACTTTCGAATAAATCAATTTTTATAGCCGCTCAATTTCATTGGTAGACAATCTGGTATATAATATATAGTATATGTTGAAAGTTGTGGTATATAGATATACCAAATGATATTTTTACGGTACTTTTACGTATATTCATTTGGTATGTTTCAATAATAATACTTTTTTGTTTTTCACTAAGTACTGTATAGTATATTTTTAACGTAGTAGTATATACTTGGATATACCATATGTAGTGTCTGATATTTTTACAGTATTTTTAAGTATATTCATTTGCTGTGCTTTAATAATACAGCCTTCGTTCTTGTTTTTCACTAAGTACTCTATAGTATATTTTGAATGTAGTTTCTGATATATTTTTACGTATATTCATTTGGTGTGTTTCAATAATATTACTGCTTTCTTTATTGTTTTTCACTAAGTACTGAACATTGTAGTATATACTTAGATATACCAAATGATATTTTTACAGTATTCATTTGCTATTTTCTAATAATACTGCCTTCGTTCTTGCTTATCACTAAGTACTCTATAGTATATTTTGAATGTAGTTTCTGATATATTTTTACGTTCATTTGGTTGTGTTTAAATGGTAATACCTTTTTCTTTACTCTATATAGTATATATATATAAATATACCAAATATAGTTTCTGTTATTTTTATAGTGTTTTTTAGTGCGTTTCAATAATAATACTCTCACATAAGTACTGTTAAAAGCTGTCACTAAGCTTGTGAAAAGTAAATTGTTTGAATTGTGCAATAATAACAATGATTAGGCAACAGTAAATCGGAAGAACTCAAGTGCTGTTCTGTAACTGTTGAAGTTGTTTTGCGTTTCGCAACTTCAAGTAGTTGAGTTGCGTTTAATGAAATGAAATGTTTTTGGGGAAAATGTGTTAATAAACGATAGAGGCAGAAAACAATAACGCTAATGAAATTATTAGGCCTCAATGTTGAGCGAGTCTTTTTGTATATGATACGGTATGATATGATACGATGTGTGCAATGTTTATTTGCCTTGTTGTTGCGACTTTTTAAATATTGTTTTGTTGTAGTATTACGAGTGTTGTGCTGTGTTGTGTCGTCGAACGGTTTTTCATTATCAAATGACGGCGAAGTCTTTACGAAATTGGTGGTATGCATGTACTATACGAGTGCCTGTCTCTCGATGGGCTGCTTCAGAAAGGTTGTTAAGTGTGAATTGCCAAATGACAGACAGAAAGAGTGCCAGCAACAACAATCATAACAACAACACCAAACGAGAGCAACAAAAGCACTTTCAATTCGTTTGCTCGTATCACACAAAATAGATGTTGACTCTTGCAATTAACAATTGCCGTTTGATCGATGGGACAGGTTGCTGCAATCGTAATACTTTACTATATTGTATATCTATATATGTATATTCGAAAATATATACACATGTAGTTATTGTTGTTACATCGTCGGCTTGTTGAGCTGTCATTTCGATGGGAGGCAAAGGACTGCCTGCTCTCTATCTCTTTTCCCTCTCCCTCTATCTCTCCCTCTCTCTTTCTCTGCTCAACCCTTGAACTTGAAGCGCCAACTACAACTCCTGCCAAACGCTTCAATTCCTACTCCTTCTCCATCTCCTTCTCCATCTCCAACTTCAATTCAACTCCATTTCCAATTTCAATTCCAGCTCCAAACTCGAGTTTGAATGACACTTGAAGCGACAATCGAAACGATTTTGTTTCAAGCCAAAATGACATCAATGGCAACAGAGACATTCCCATTTCCAATCCCATATTCATACATCTCACTCCCTTAGCCCTCCCTTCTCTCTCTCTCTCTCTCTCGCTCTCTCTCTATCTATGTGCATATCTGCTCAACACATGTGGAGCACGAATTTGAAGCATTTGTTGCACTTCTTCGCATCTGTCAGATTTCAGTGTCGAGGCTTTTTTTCCCCCTTTTGTTTTTGTTTTTGCTTTTCATTTTAGGTTGCATGCAATATGAAAGGGATTGGATAAGGAAGGGGCAACGGAAAGTTGTTGAGGCTGCAAACGGAGCAAAGAGAGCAGACGACAACCCATGGACCATGATTTTGACAGATCCCCACAGCCGCTTTGTCCTCTGTTCACGCGGTGAAATCAATGTAAATGCCACGCAAAAACAACGAGGTGTCATCGACCAACAAAAACTTGCTGTAGTATAGAATAATTACTCGCATACCTCGCTTAACGGCCTCAAAAGGAAGTTGACAAAAATTGGATACTAAGCAAAATTACGTTAAATGCAGCCAACATCATTTTTTTACTTATTTTCTTTTTAATTTTTAGCATGTTGCCGTTAAACGAGATAAACTGCAGCTAAGTGTAAAATTTGTAATAAATGTAAAATAAACGCAAAATAAAAAATAAATAAATAGCCAAAATGGCTTTAATGAAAACAACAATATATGTTTGTTTACTCAATGAATAATAAAAAGATGTGCCACTAAGTGAATTTTGGCATAAATTAATAACAAAACGAAAAATAAATAATAAACAAAAATAAATATCATTAATTGTGGATCAAGATAATATACCAAGTGCACATTGGTCGTAAGTAAAGTGTGGCCGTTAAGTGAGGTATGTAAGAGTATTTAAGTCAAGCAACAGAGATGTTTACATAAACATAATGTCATGCAAGTAATATAATAAATAGTTATTTTTATTTCAACATTTAGCACGTTTCCACTAAACGAATTAAATTTGCAGCTAAGAGCAATTGTTGTACAAATTGTAAAATAATCGTAAAGCAAATGATAAATAAACAGCCGAAATGACAACGATTTATTTTAGTTTACGTCATTTTTTTTTACATTTGACCTTTATTTCAACTTTCATTCAACTTGCAGCTACCCACTGCTGTGCACCGCATTTACAGGGTATACGTGGCTGACATCGTCAAGTGCAAGAGTTATTTTCACAAGTTATTATCTATCCATTTATCCATTGAACCAACAACAGCTAAACTGCTCTGCACCCCCCAGCGTGCTGCTTACCCCGTCTCCAAATGCATCTCCTCCTCTCCATCTTCTCTCTCTCTCCCTCTCTCTCTGTCTGTCGGTGTTGGCTGCTCCCCTTGCCGCTCCCTTGAGTGCAGCAATGCCTTGTCTTTTGTGCAGCACTTCAGTCGGCACTCGCACAACAAATGCATCCACACACACACACACACTCACACAGCGAGTGTGGCATTTAAAGCCCTGTGATGGATGCGTTCACTATGTGTTGCGGCTGTTGCTCTTTTCCCCCATACCCTGTACTACACATGGATTCAGCGGGTGTTAGTGACTAACACGCAATTTAATTACAATTGAATTAATGTCATTTGTGAGGAACAAAGTCGTGAATATGTTGCTCATCAAACCAATAATAACATGATGCACTTAGTTGACTCATTTATTTGATCGATAGTAGTCAACACTATCGATAACTTTTATTTATCGTTTGCTAATTCTAAACTGCACTTACATTAATTCTGTTACAAATACGCAAGTATTAAATATGTTGCAATGAATTATTCAAAACAATAATAATTGAATCCAATTTTGGTAAAAGTTTACCTACCAATCGATAGTAGTTAATACTATCGATAACTTTTATTTATCATTTGCTAATTCTAGACTGCATTTGCATTAATTGTGTTGCAAAAAAGAAAGCCTTGAATGTGTAGAATACATGTTTTTATCAAAACTCTAATAATTGGACCAAAACTTAGCTGTTAATCGATAGTAGTCAATACAATCGATAATTTTTATTTCGTGTTTGCTGATTCTAAACCTCACTTACATTAACTGTGTTGCAAATAAGAAA